>NC_056741.1:615035473-615207973 GCF_019279795.1 Protopterus annectens | reverse complement strand
CATCTGAATGTGCTAAGTAATACCTCATTTTGAAGAAGGTATTCATAGTTCCAACATGGTAAAAGAACTGTGCCTTTATGTTGTACACATGTACAGCTATCAAAGTTTGTTTCGGATTTATGGTTATGGAAATTATGATTTTTTTGTCATATTTTGGTAAATAACTTTGCAAGGGAGCATCTGAATGAGCTAAGTAATACCTCATTTTGAATACATAATTCATAGTTCCAACATGGTAAAAGAACTTTGCCTGTATGTTGTACAAATGTACAGATATCAAAGTTTGTTTCGGACTTAGGTTATGGAAACTATGATTTTTTTCATATTTTGGTTAAAAACTTTGCAATGGAGCATGTCAGTGTGCCAAGCAATACATCATTTTGAGGACAGTGTTACTCCTTACAACATGGTAAAAGAACAGTGTCTGTACATTGTACACATGTACAGATATTACAGTTTGTTTAGTCTTGTAGGATTATGAAAATTATACATTTCCAATACTTCTCATTATTATGCCCATATCTTTGCAAGGGAGCATGGTGATGACACAAATGATGCATCATTTTAAAGCTGACATTTAGAGACACAACTTCTACACTGATGTGTAGCCTCTGTCTACCCCAGGTGATGAGATATTATGCTTTATCAATTATGAGAAATATTACATTAATCATATTTTTTGTGAATATCTCTATAAAGGAGCATCACACAGTAATGGTTAAGTTATCATTTTAAAGCTAACATTCATACAAATTAAATACAAATTGAATGGATCTACATGGTCCATTGACCAAGATATTGTGCTTTGCTTTTCCAAAAAGGTAAAAAATTTGCACAATATCAGCATTCCTTGCCAAATAATTAATAACGGCTTTGATATGCACTATCGGCATTTACATTGCTGGAAAGGTCATTGTCTGCTGAACAACTTTTGCATTTACATTTTTACTCTAGCTCTTTTAAAGAGTTATGAGCATTTGTTTTCTGTATGGTATTACAAATGGATTTTCTGAAAATGAGGTCAGGCTGCACTGTTGTTCCGATGGTGGAATTAAGCAGGCAGCTTTTTCTGAGCTGCTCTGGAGTGAATGAGTTAAGCTCAATGCCAAAAAATTTGTCGTCACCCCCTTGGGAAAAACCCGGTTCCCTTGAATTACCACATTGATGGTAGTTCACTGAACACAGAAGGCGTTATAAGAGATCTGGGAACACAGGTTGACAGCAACCTCTCTCTTGACCACCACACTGTCACTGTGGTCAGAAAGTCCTATGTGGTACATCTCATTACTAAGGGTTTTGCATCCAGGAAGAAAGAGGTCATCTCCCTCTACTCTTCGCTCATTAGGCCAATCATCGAGTACAATGCCCCATTTGGCATGTACCTCACTAGACACCTGCAACAACTAAAGAGGCTGCAAAAGTACCTCACAAAGAGGATCCTAGGCCTTAAACATTTGCCCTATATGGACAGACTTAAAAAACTCCATACTATTCTCTGTCTCACATCGCCTACTTACAAGCGATCTCTGCTTGACTTACAAAGCCATGTCTGACCCAACTCTGTTAGAAATGCTACATCTAAAGAAATCCCAATCCCTCCGCAATACACACTCCAGAGACCTCAACCTCATTACCACAATCAACAGAACATGCTGGAGGGACAGGTTCATAACCCAGAGACTGCCCATGCTATGGAATAGACTTCCCATACATGTCAAGCAGAGCACCTTACTGTCCTTCTTCAAGAGAAATCTTGATGAGTGGATGGGAAATAGAAAATTCAACCCGGGGATGACTTAAGTGGCTCTACTCGACAGAGGCACTAGGAATTAAGGTCGGGTGGCACGATGCCAGGGTAATCCTATGGGCTAGGCTTGTAAAGGTTCCAGGGCCATTAGCCTAGTACACACCTATGAACCTAAGACATAGCAAATCAAAGCCAAGAAAATATAAAGGTGTTACTGCACACTGCTAGGAGTCTAAACAAGAAACTCAACTCCCTACCAACTCTCCTCACCACAGAGAATGCTGCCATCTGTGCAGTCACTGAGACATGGTTTAAAGCCATATACAGCACAACAGCAGTGCAAGGCTATAATGCCTTCCACACATTTAGACCACCTACTACACAGACAGGGACTAAAGGGTGTAGGTGTCTCGATGTACATCAAAAATACATATACCTCAAGGGTGGTCAAACAGGATGATGCACTTGAGCTTCTCCAGATTCAAATCAACATAAGCAAAATTCCATACCAGTTCCTTGCAAGTTATAGGTCTCCCTCTATGAAACACTCACCATCCAAACCAAAACTATATTCCTGGTGATTTTAATTACCTCGCTATTAACTGGGAATCATATATGACATGAAACATGCAGGCACAGATTCTTGGATTTTGTAAACAAACTCCTTGTAAAACCAATTTGTTGTAGATAAATTATATGCAATCCGTTAGCCATCTGGCTAAAGTTACCTTTGTAATGGATTTTACCAATTTAGACTCTGCAAAGGAAAGAAATAATTGGTCTGTTTCTAACTTCTTTCATTCTATGTTGGAAAAAATGCAATGTATGTGTACATCCAATAAATGTATCACATATTCACCTTTGTTTGCAAATTTCGGAAAGAAAACTGGCAGATTAATGGACTGGTTAATACTGGATTCTGACACCACCTCAGGAAGGAAAGGAATGTTGGTACATACTGTTACTCTATCCTTATGAAAAATCAAGTAGGGAGGTTTAAAAGACAATGCTTGAAGTTGTGAAATTCTTCTAGCAGAGGTAATAGCCACTAAAAAGATAGTTTTCCAGGTCAGGAATTTAAGATCACATTTAGCCTGATGGTTCAAAGGGAGAATGAATTAATGCCTGCAACACCAGATTTAAATCCCAAGGTGGAGTAGGAGCTTTACATGGAGGTCTCAGCTGGAGGGTGTCACTCAAAAAGGCTTTACTGAGCTTAAATGAAGCCAAGGTAGAATTCTCAAATCCAACATGAAAATTACAGACTGCTGGTGAACTCTAACTGTTGAGGAGCTAGTTCCCTCATTAAAGATTGTTGCCAAAAATTCAAGAACACTTTGTACAGGAGCTGAGAAGAGGCTAACATGTTTCTGCTGTGCCCAAAAAATGAACCTTTTCCATATACTTCTGTAAAGGTTTCTTGTAGACGTCTTAGGGAAGATAAAAGTATGTGATGGACACAGGGAATGGAACATCGGTTGTCTGACTATTAAAAGAATTGGAGAAACCATGCTGTTAGCTTGAGGTTTAAGATATCTGGATGAATTGTGCCTGTCGGATGAGACAGGAAATATAAAATTGGATCCAGAATCCAAGGTGGGTAAAGCAGATGAGGCCAAAGGAAGGGGAACCAAATTTGTCGAGACCAGTAAGGTGCAATGAGTAGGACTCTGATCTTCAACATGGCAGCTTTCTGCAGAAATTTAGGGATCAAGGGAGTCGGAGGGTAAGCATAAAGGAGACCAGGGGGCCAACTGTGAAGTAGAGCATCCCTCAGTGATTCCTCTGGAGGGAGGATCAGGGCAAAGAAACAGCTGCACTTATTGTTTAGGAGAGAAGCAAAAAGTGGAAAATCATTTTTGTCAAGTTCATGTTGAGAGACCACTCATGAGATAGTAGAAAGTAACTGCTCAATTTGTCTGCTAACACAACGGACTTCCCCAGAATGTGCATTACTATTAGCAAGCAGTTGGATGAGATCACCCACTGCCACACACTGAGGGGTTCTCAGCAGGGGTAAGACCTGGTTCCTGCTTGTTTTTAATGTACCAAACGTCTAACATACTGTCTCTTTAAATCACAATTGTCCCGAAAGGGAGTGCATCTTGGAAGGCCTTCAATGCTAACAGCACTGATCTCATTTCCAGGACATTGATATGTGTGTTGGCGTCTTCGGGTAAACCAAGTGCCTTGGACTGTTTTCCCCAGGAAGTACTCTCCCTACCCAATCTATGATGTGTCTGTGGTCACTATGGCCTTGGGTTGAGGGAAAATGAAAGGATGGCCCTGTAGTAACTGATCTGATTGAATCTACCACCAAAGGTATTTCTTGTATGCCTGAGTGATTCTTATTTGGGCTGGCATTCAAAGATAAAGAACAGACCGTTGTGTCGCTAGCATTCATTGAAGAATTCTCATATGAAATCTTACTAGGGAAACTAAAATTATGGCAGCTGACACTGACTCCAATGCTTGAAGAATCGACAAGGCTGAAATTTTGGTACTGTGAACTATTTTCCTAACCTGGAATCTAATAGTTTGCACTCTTGCTAGAGGAACAGAAGCTGGCACTGATACTGTGTTGAACATCACCCCTATAAATTCCAATGTTTGAGTCAGTTGTAACTGAGATTTGTTGTAATTTATGGATATTTTAAGATGGGAACAAGTCTGGAGTAAGTAATCTCTTGCTCTTATTAGTAGATGTGGTCAGGGTGGTAATGAGCAAGTTGTCTAAGTATAGAAACACTTGGAATCCTTCCAGTCTCAAGTGAGCTGCTACCACTGTCATGCACTTGGTGAACACCATCAGGGCTGTGGTGAGGCCAAACAGCAGTGCTCTGATTGGATGACTGACTCCCAGCCAGAAGCATAAATACCTTCTGGATGGTCTGTTCATTTTTAAGAGATAGTACTCATCTTGAAGGTCTACTGACATCCAGTCATCCTTGCCCAAAAAGGGCAGAATGGAATGAATCGTGACCATCCGAAACTGTGTGTGTTGTACTGGCTTGTTCAAGTTGCTGAGATTCAAAACTGGTCTTCAGTACCCGGTTTTCTTTGGCACTAAAAAAAATCTTGAGTAAGTTCTGGATTCTATCTGGTCTGGTGGGTTACTCTTTTTTCTAGCAGCTTTTATATTTCTAGTGCTGCTGCTTTCCTCTGACTGGGTGGAATATTGAGAATTTTGCATACAGCTGGAGGTGGTAGGGAAAAGGGAATTATATAACCTCTGTAAATAATCTTCCCTACCCATGTATCCTTTGTTATCTATAGCCAGGCTCTCTGGTGCAGGGATAGTCGACCCAAGATTGCCTCCACAGGGGCACAATTGGGCCTTCTTTCAACAGCACTGATAGAGGCTATCTGAGAAAGAATCCCTGGACCTTTGGTTCTGTGGGCCTCCTCCGCTGTGTGGGCATCATCATTCATTCCAGTTCCCTCCTCTGGGGGAACTATTTCCATGTAGATCTTGGAAAGGACCTTGAGACTTCCTGCACCACTCTTTCGATCACCCCACCCCATTGATTCCTAGAAATGGATATTTGGGGTGGGGTTCAAAAAACATATGCCAATTGCAGAAAGGGTCTTTCCATCTTTTTCACACCTGGAGAGTGTATCCTTTACTTTTGGGCCAAACAATAAACTGCTGTCAAAAGGTGCATTGATGAATGAAGACTTCAGGGGCTCCACAAAATCACACAAGCACATCCAAGCATGCCTCGTGATAGAAATGGCTGAACCTGCTGCACTTGAGGCACCTTCAGCTGCATGCGAGATAAGCCTCATGGACAAATTTGAAATAGACTGAAGGGTAGTCAACTGTGAAGCCACAAAAGATTGAGCCTCAGCAGTTGTGGTCCTGATAGGGGATTTTGAAAGTTCCTTGATCAAATCCCTTTGTAGTCTTGTTAAGTGTGCCAAATAATTCACTGATCAAAAGGCAAAGGTCGCTGAAGTATACACACACTTCCCAAATATGTTTAATGCTCTAGACTCCCTGTTAGGGGAATGGACAGAGGAACACTGCTCAGCAAGTTCCTTCTTGGTGGCCACCACCATGACCAGGGCATCTATGAGTACCCCTTTACTCCAGACTTCTTTACCTGGCGGTGGAGCCAGAATCTGATCTAGTCTCTTGGGGATTGGCTCAACTGAGTCAGGCTCTTTCCACACCCACCTACAGATCATGTCAATGAGCTCATTAGTGGGTGGAGTAACCCGGGGGGTAGATGGGCCAGCTCCAAAGGCTTCAAGGAATAATCTGGGGAAGGATTATCAGAGGACCAACCACCTCTCTGTTTAAGGATCTCAGAAATGTCTCCAAATGAGACATTTTCAGGAGGTGATCGTTGAGACCCATCCCCTTCATCTAAATCAGTATTCTTGGTAACTGACTCCTGAGGGGAGTCCAAGTGCCTCCTTTTGCATTTCATCTTGCTAGGGGGACCTCCTTGGTGGGATGCTCTGGTGAAGTATCAGAAGAGACAGTGAAACCCTACTGGGTGGTCTGGAGACTTTGGGCTGGCTGTCCCTGTGGCGTAGAATGATGTGGTCCAAGGTGCAGACACATCTGGGATCTGGAAGGAATATCAGAGGGGGTAAGATCTGTTCGCTCTGCCAGAGCAGAGAAAACCCTCTTCACGACTTCAAAAATAGAATGCTCTGGGGAGAAGGAAGACAACACAGCAGAGAAGCTGGGCTTCTGGTCAACTGACTCCCTCTGCACCGAAGGCAATCTACCCGATGTAGGAGCTTTCCAGTGCTGAAGCTCCAAGGGGTACAGACAGCTCGAAAAACTTCAGAGTCAACTCCAAATCCTTAGACCTGACAGGACCACTTTGGCTCAGAGTCTCAGCTGACTCCTTGGAAATCAGAGTTAGTGCACTCAATAAATACCCTAGGAACTGAAGATAAGCCTATCTTTGGATCTGAACCAGATGGACCCAGAAGACTCGAATCCAAGGGCTGTGAAATGATGGGTCAGATCAGAGGAGGAGTTATCGGTGGAGTGACAGAAGAACGGACTTCCTGACCCGTAGGGGTAGGAGCTGGGTAACTCGCATCTGAATCTGCACTGTGAGAAATCTCCTTATCATCCTGCCCACATTGGCTTCAGTTAGACTTCTGGAAGACCAAAATGATGCCAAGGATGGGGATTTTGTATGTCGGAATTCTAGAAACAGAGATGGAACTCTAGACAGTACTGGGTCTACAGTAGGAGAGTACCTAGTCCTTAGGTAAAGGAGTCAGATCCAAGGTGCTCTGAGCCGAAGAAGGAGATATCATACCTAGCACCGAAATTATCACAGAAGTCTTCAGCTTCGACTTCTGCTTTTTCTTGGGAAGCTCCGAAGAAGAAGAAGGAGTTGAAGATCCTGACAATTTGTGTGATTTTAAAACAGTCTCCTTAGTTTTGTACTTGGAGGGTTGAGCACCAGTAATTGCTTCAGAAAAGGGTGTTGTAAACAACCCTTTTAGTACGAGTTTATTTTTACGGTCAACAATAGCCCATGGATTAAAATTTTGGCATATGCTGCATTCAACCTTTAGGTGATTAGGGCCTAGACAGTACATGCATAGAGAATCAGATAAATGCAACTTGTGGCCACATTGTTAGAACCCCAGAGGTCCTTTTTTCTGACATTCTGATGAGCTGCGAG
This sequence comes from Protopterus annectens, assembly GCF_019279795.1. NCBI lineage: Eukaryota > Metazoa > Chordata > Ceratodontiformes > Protopteridae > Protopterus > Protopterus annectens. Next base: position 615,200,563 of record NC_056741.1, on the reverse strand, counting down.
AAACTGCACAGAAGAAAGGAAATAGCTTTTTTTTTATATAAAAGAGAGACAGCTATACCAACAATAGTATAAAGATTATACAAAATGCATAAATTATATAAGAAGGAAAAGGTAAATAATAACTATGGTAAAAAGAATTACAACTAGTGTAGTAGAAAAAGGGAGGAAATATCTGAAAATATTAGATTTATGAAATAAATTCAAAGAAACTTATCTCTAAACAACTTGACAGATGAAATGGTGACCACATTCTATTCAGCACACAAGATCTGGGATTAGTTAGGCGGTGGTGCATTATGGGTACGGAGGAGCTCGAGAGCTTTTTGTTGGCCACGAGCTATAGTAACAGCTAAGTTGGATCACAGGACTGGATCTGATCCTATATGCTGAGGACAGAATGAAAATAAGATTGATAGATTCCTGTCCCAGAGACTTCCCATACTCCAGAACAAACTACCTATCTATATCAACCAAAGCTCCTCATTAGCACTCTTCAAGAAAAATCTTGATGACTGGATGGGAGATAGGAAATTCACCCCAGGGATCACTTCTGCGGCTCTGCTCGACAGGGGCACAGGAAAATAATTTTCTTGAGTGGCGAAAGCCAGGGTACCGTTTGGCTAGGCTTATATAGGCCCTACGGCCAATAGCCTAGTACCTACCTATGAATCTATAATTGACTGTCTTATATTAACCATTTTTGGTAAGTCACAAACTGATGAAATAATCTCAACAAAACTGCTTAGTCTCATAACTGACAGCCAACAAAGGTTTAACAATATATATATAAAATGTGTCCGTGTGTGTGTGTGTGTGTGTGTGTGTAAAATTCTATGCCCAAAACAGTCTAAAGCTAGGTAGTCTTTATAAAGTCAATTCATCTCTCCCATGGTGTTCTGGCGTTTATATTATGCTGTCGAAAAACTCAGACTGTCGACAGCATAATAATTGACATGAAAATGTTGAAACCTCCAAACATCGAACACACACACAAAAAACCCCCCACCCAAACGCAACACAAATTGCTCTATGCCCAAGCCCCCTTCACCCCCATACCCCCGATACTTAAATATACCAACTCCGAGATCGCACTACATTGCAGTAAACGGAAATCTCCCCTTACGGAGATATCTGTTTACATGCGCAATGACTTTCGCTTTCGACATTTTGGTGCAGACAATATCAGCTTCGATACTGCCGACCTTCGACAGGGTGAAGTAGACCCGGTGCTCTATTCTGTTAATATGTATGCACTTCCACTACTTTTATATTATTTTATACACTTTTAAATATCTCTCTCTCTCTCTATACATATATATTTTTTTTCCCCAGTGGTATTAGTATATAGCCTAGAGCATGAAGATCTCATTACGGGTACAAGATTAAGAGCAAAAAAAAAAAATGTCCATGGCTAATCTCAGACATAAAAGAATTACTAAACAAAGAGACATAACCTGGAAAAGGGATGCTGTCAATAACAGCCTTAATCAAACATACCCAGAATGAAGAAAAAATTGTCAAATGATCAGAAACACTTCAATCATCCTTCCCTAGAAAAAAAGCAAATGGCATGTGCTGCTTTACCAAAACATTTTGAAGTCCATTAAAGAACTAACTGGGCAGATAATAGACACGGTGTTTCAAATACTTTTAACCTCTACTGGCGCCTTTGTAAATCTCAACAAAACTTTGCAGCCACTAGAATAACTAGCACACTAAAACTTTAATACAGTCCCAACACAACCAGCTTATCGCAACAATGCTCCAAACAGTACTCAATGATGTGTATCCAACTTTCCACATTGATATTAATCATAAATATATCAAGAAACTGCTGAAACAAACTTAACAAAACAGCAAATGCCAACAAAATAGCAGCACCCTTATTTCTAACTACTATCTCATATTTTCAAGTTTTCTCTTACAAGAGGAACAGCTCTTTCACATTTTATATATCCATATATCAAACCCCCACCTAACAAATGTCCTCCCCATATAAACATTATATTTAATGCAATTAATCTCCACTAATGTCCATCATTAGCACGGAAGCCCTTCCTATATTCTCTAAAATGCAACAATGAGGAAGCGTTCTCCCTTGTAAGACCCTGACTTGGACTGGCTTTAATTGAAATATTCTCTACAATTGTGTTTACTTTCTGGAATCAACAACCTGCTGAAGTCAGAAACCAGAAAAAAAAAACACTAAATGTTAGCAGCATATATAGCAGCAAACAAGATCTGAGGAAATTGGCAGGGTGCATTATGGGTAAGGGAGAAACCTGAGAGATCTGGTGGCTGCGTGCTTTAGCATCAGCCAAGTCTGATCCGACAGATCAGATCCAAACCCATTCGTTGAGGATGAATGAAAATCGACAACACAGATGGAACGTTATGGTGAGTACATAACTTCTTTTTCTGCCAAATTGATGGTACTATTTATGCTGGATTCTGACTCCACCTTTGGAAGAAAGGATGGGTTGGTACGTAAGGTCACTCTATCTTCATGAAAAAACAAGTATGGAGGTTTAGAACATAGTGCTTGGATCACAGAAATTCTTCTTGTGGAAGTGACTGCAAACAAGAAAATAGTCTTCCATGAGAGGAATTTAAAGGTCACATGTAGCTGCTGGTTCAAAGGGAGGTTGTTTGAAAGACTGAAGCATCAAATTTAGGTCCCATTGAGGTGTTAGGTCTTTAAAAGGAGGAGGCTTTAGAAGGTGTGTCCCTTTTAAGAAGGCCTTGCTCAATTTGTGAGAAGCTACAGGTGCACCATTCAATCCTGTATGGTAATTTGAAATGTTACGAACTGTACTCTGTTGCAGTAGTGACACTATCTTGAAAAAGGACAGCAAGAAAATCTAAGATGTGATTAAGAGAGACTGAAAAGGGGTCAAGTTTACGTTGCTGAGCCCAAATGGCAAATCTTTTCAATTTACTTGAATATATTTTCCTTGTTGATGGTTTATGGGAAGACAGAATTATACGTCGGGCAGGTGATGAGGGCATAGACTGCCTAACTACTAAGGGAACTGGGGAAACCAAGCAGTCAGCTTGAGGTTTGGTATATCTGGGTGTGACTTGCCCATCAGGTGAGACAAGAGGTCTGAGTCGGATGTAGGTTCCATGGTGGTTGAACCAGGTGAGGCCAGAGGAAGGGGAACCAAATCTGTCAAGGCCAACAGAAGTCACTGAGGATTACTGTGGTCTTTGACCTGGCAGCTTTCCGCAGAGATTTGGGGACCAATGGGGTTGGTGGGAAGGCATAAGGAGGCTGGAGGGTCAATCATGAAGTAGAGCATCCCTCTGTAACCGCCCCTTTGGAGGAATCAGGGCAAAATATTCACTGCACTTGTTGTTTAGAGGACAGGCAAAAAGACTGCAGCATGGCTGGCCCCACAGATGGAAAATCTTGTCTGCCACTTTCTCACTGAGGGACCACTCATGTGGAGGAAGTATGCACCTGCTCAGTTAAGTCCACAATCACGTTGAATCGCCCCGCAATGTGCATTGTTAAAAGAAAGCTGTCTGAAGAGATCTCCCACTGCCAGACCCTGAGCACTTCTTGACACAATGGTTAAGATTTGGTTCCCCCTGTTTGTTGATGTACCAGACGACTGATATGTTGTCCACTAAAATTGCAACTATACCAGAGGGAAGAACATTTTGAACTGTTCACAATGCCAAGAGCACTGCTGTCATCTCTAGGACATTTCTATGCAAACTGGCCTCTTCAGGGGACCACATACCATGGACTGTGTTCCCCAGGTAATGCTCCCCCCCTCTGAGAAGCATCCGTACTCACTGTGGCCTTGGGCTGTTGGGGAATGAATGGATGGCCATGCAGCAGTTTATCGGACTGGATCCACCAAAGGAGATCTCTTCTGCAAGTGTTGGGAATTTTTTATTTGATATGACATTGACTGATGGAAGACTGACCACTGGGTAACCAACATCCACTGTAGGATTTGCATGTAAAACCTGGCCAATGGAACTAAAGTTATCATTGCCGCCGTGAGGCCTAAAATTCAAAGAACTGTGTGGGATGAGACTGATGTGTTGTCTATAACCTTCTTGACCTGTGGCCTTATAGTTAGAACTTGGTGTGGTGGAGGGGAAGCAATGGCAATTGTTGTGTTGAGCAGTGCTCTAATAAATTCCAGTGTCTGATCTCGTTGAAGTTGAGATTTGTTGTAGTCTATGGTTATTCCTAGGAAAACACAGGTGTGGAGTACGTGATCTCTTGACTGTATGAGTTGATGCCTGGTCGGAGCGGCAATGAGCCAGTCATCCAGGTAGGAAAACACCTGGAATCCCTGCAGTCTGAGGTATGCTGTTACTACTGCTATACATTTGGTAAACACCCTGGGGGTTGTGGTGAGTCCAAAGGACAGTACACTGAATTGGTAGTGACTGGCTCCCAGCTTGAAGTGTAGGTACTTTCTGGATCACCTATTCATCTTTATGTGATAGTATGCATCCTGATGATCTATTGAGCACATCCAGTTGTCCTTGCCCAGAAAAGGGAGAATGGACTGAACTGTGCCCATCCAGAATTTAGTTCTTTGAAATGATTTGTTTAGATTTGTGAGATCCAAAATTGGTCTCCGGTCCCCTGTATTTTTTGGCACTAAAAAGAACCCCGAGTATACTCCGGATCCTATTTGGTCTGGTGGGACCTCTTGGATGACTCTTTTCTAGCAGCTTCCAAATCTGAATTGCTGTCCAATCCCTCTGACTGGGTGGAACATCAGGGATTTTCCTGGGAATTGGAGGTGCTATGGAAAAATTGTATTATATAGCCTCTGGATATAATCCTCTGCACCCAAGTATAGTTTGTTAATTCTAGTCAGGCTCTCTGGTACAGGGACAACCTTACCCAGAATGTCTCCAGAAGTGAATAGTTGAACCTCCGTTCAGGAATGCTGGTAGGGTTTATCAAAGATAGATTCTTGTGAACCCTGGTTTTGCGGGCCACATTTGCCATGAGGGTGACAATGTTCACTGGAGTTCCCCCTTTGCCTCTGTGGGTACTTGCTCCACTTGTGTCATGGAATGGACCTTGGGGCTTTTTTAACCACATTTCCGGCCACTCCATTGATTCCTGGAAAAGAATCTTTGGGGGGCTGAAAATGTATGCCTATGGCACATAAGGGTCTTTCCATCTTTTCCAGACACGGACAGCATTTCTTTCACTTTAGGGCCAAAAAGGGTGGTTCTGTTAAAGGGAGCATTGACGAAACTGGACTTAAATGGCTCCGCAAAATCACACAAGCACATGTAGGCATGCCTCCTCATGGAAATGCCTGAAATCGCAGCTCTTGTGGTTCCTTCTGCTACACTGAAAATTAACCACATGGAATTATTAGAGATAGCCTGTAGGGTTACCAACTGAGAAGTTACTGAATCTTTAGCCTCTGCAGAGATGGTTCCTGAGAGAGTATTTGATAATTCCTTGGTCATATGTCTCTGAAGTCTAACAAAATGTGCCAGATAGTTCAGCAACCGCAAAGTAAAGGTCACTGAAGCAAAGACACGCTTCCCTAGTCTGTCCATCATTCGCAACTCCCTGTTCGGGGGATGGACTGTGGAACTCTCATCAGACAGTTCCTTCTTTGTGGCCACCACAATGACCATGGCATCAACTTGAACCCCTTTCTCCCAAAACTGTCAGATGGTGGTGTCATTATCCTGTCTGGTCTCTGAGGTATCGGTTCTATGGAGTCAGGATCCTTCCATGCCCACCTAGAGATCATGTCAATGAGCTCGTCAGCGGGGTCAACCAGGAAGTAGAGGGCCTGTACCAAAAGTCTCTAGGAGAACAGATTCCTCTGGCACAGGGCTGGAGGATGTCCAGCCATCTCACTGTTTCAGGATTTCTAGGATGTCTTCAAAGGGAACATCTTCAGGAGGTGACCAAGGGGACCCTTCACCTTCACCAAAATCCATGTCTTCAGTGACAGACTCCTGTCTAGGTGCTTCCGATTGCATGTCCTTTTCCTGGGTACTTCCTCAGTGGGGTGTTCTGGAGAAGTCTCAGAAGAGGAAATCAAAATTCCCTGAGAAGGAGCCTGAGTTTTGGTACAGAGTATCCTCATGGAGAGAGCTGTTAAGGCTGAAGGGGCATCATGATGGAATAGATAAGATCTGAGGGGGAATGTTCTGTTAGGACTGCTGAGGCAGTGAACACTCTCTCGAAGGAGCCACAGAGAAGCTCTGATCTGAAAAAAATAGGTTTCCAAATTATCCCCTCTCTGACCTGTCGGCACCTCCCCCAAGGAGGAAGGTGGAGCCAAACTGTCCAGTGCAGAGCCGCTGAGGAACAGAGACTGCTCCAAAAACTTCAGAGTCGAATGCTGCACCCTGAACCAGGCAGGTAGGCTTAGTCTCTGAGAGGTCTCCGGATCAGAAAAGATCAAAGGTCTCAGAGACAATGTTGGATCGAAGATGCGGAAGTCTTCTGATCTGAGACTGACGGATCTGGACGACTGGGATCCTAAATCTCATGGTGTCAGAAGAGGAACTTGCAGGGCTAGTGTGGTGGAAGGTCAGGCAACCTGACCCAGAGGGGTAGGCACTAAGGGAAAAACCAATCTGCCCCTGTGCCGGGAGGATCTTACTCACCATTTTCTCCACATCTTCTTCTGTGAGACTTTTGGTAGAATGAGTAGAGTAAATGGAGGGGGATGCTGGTCTCTGCAAAAAGGAGATGGAAGTTTGTCTGGTACTTGGTCAACCAACACAGAACATCTCATTCAAGGACAGTACAGTCTCAGAAGGCTGTGTCTGATCCAACATGGATTGTGCCAGATCCACAGTAATCGTTTTTGAAGTTGTAGGATCAGGGGGATTCTGAATTTTCATCTTTTTCTGATCCAGGGTTGAGACTGGACGTTTAGCACTCCATTTCCGGGAAGAGTCCAAGGAATACTTTGATAAGGTGGATGGCTTAGACTTTGCAGACTGGGATATAGCTTCTCCTAAAGAGAAAGGAAGGAGACCTTTTAATATCAATTTGTTTTTACATTCAGTTAAGGCTCATGGATTAAATCTGTGGCAAATTGAACAATTTTCCTGTAAGTGTAATGGACCCAGGCAGTACACACAAAGGGAGTATGCGCATCCAAGAGAGGCAACTTATGTCCACATTTGGAACATTTCTTGAAACCTGCAGGTTTGTCACTCATCATGTAATATGAGTAACCAAACTAATAACAACTGAAAAATCTTAAAGAAAGACAATTCAAAAAAATATATGCAACCTTTTTTTTAAACAGGAAGAAAAAGCAGAGGAATACCAGCAATGGTATGAAGAACTACGATCAGATAGAAAAGACAAAGGGAGCAGAAAGACAGCAGGGGAACCACAACACTCTAAGACAGTAGAAGAGGGGGAAGGCACGGAAATACAACTAAGTTGGAAGGGAGAAAAAAGCGGAGAAGATTCTAAACTAGAAAAAATGCAAAGGATTAACATTAAAAGGTAATCTAAGGAGAAAAACTGTTAAACGGACAAATTATGAAGAAAACATTTTTACTTATCCAAAAAGCTTGAGAGAGTCTGGTAGACCATGTCCATTAGCTAGAAGCGGCAAACAAGATCCGAGTTAACTGGCAGGGTGCACTGTGGGTAAGGGAGAAGCTCAAGAGATCTGGTGGCTGTGAGCTTTAGCATAAGCAGAGTTGATCCAATAGCTCGGATCCAAACCCATTCGTTGAGGATAGAATAAAGACTGACATCATCAGATCATCTCTTCTCTGAATACAAAAGTAAATGTTATAGAGATTATTTGTTTATTTAACATTTGTTTACTAGGAAAGTTTGACTGGGGCAGAGCCCATTTTAAGTGGAGGGCCAGGAAGTAATGCTCCGGACACATGTCTTTGGAATGTGGGAGGAAACAGTACAGTTGTGTACACTTACCATAAATGTAGATGTTCGAGTGTATTCACTGTTGCAGTCATTACATTTGGGTAATCTGCTGGCAGGTTGCCCTCAGTCGGCCTGAATAACAAAAGTCTTGGGTCCTGTGTCGGTTGCTGTCTCCTCTTCCATGACGTCAGGTCGTCAGGGGTATAAAACATGCAGCCGATGCCATTTTAATCAGTTTTTCTTGCCCCAGATGTCAGGTGCCCCCCAAATGGGGAGCAAAAATATATATGTAACTACGAATATATACATGCACTTTAGAACACATAAAATTTACCTTCAACTAAAAGCAAATACACCACAAATGCTTTTGAGCATAGTGAAGGAAAGAAGAGGTATAGAAAGGGGGTTGGCGGGTGGGTAACCTGGACTGCAACAGTGAATACACTCGAACATCTACATTTATGGTAAGTATACACAACTGTACTATGTTCTTCGTGTTTCACTGTTGCAGTCATTACATTTGGGTAGAATCCCAAAGCTATGGATGGGAGGATGGAATTAAACAGCATTAGGAGCAGCTATAAGGCCCCGCAGGACTGCAGTGGCAAAGCCTGCCCTGGATTTAGAAAAGAGAGGTAAATGGTAATGCTTTGTGAATGTATGAACTGAGCTCCAAGTAGCAGCTTCTAGAATGTCTCTGGTCTCTGGAACCCCTCTGAGAAAAGCTGCTGAAGTAGAAGCAGCCCTGGTGGAATGGGATCTGATCCCCTTAGGGCACAGGTTTGCAAGTAGCAGAAACTAATACAATGGCTTATCCATTTAGAAATAGTCTGCTTTGATATAGCCTTCCCCTCTGATCCTGCAGCAAATGCCACCAGTAGTTGCTCAGACTTTCTTAGAGATTTTGCCCTGTTTAAGTAGAATCTTAGTTGTCTATGTACATCCAATGAATGCAGAATCTGCTCTCTCTTGCTCTGCGGATTTGGGAAAAAAGTTGGCAGGTGAATGGTCTGGTTAAGAGCCACACTGGACACCACCTTAGGCATAAAAGAAGGATTGGTCCTGAGGGCTACACTGTCCGGGTACAAGATAATGAAATGCTCCACTGCCATGAGAGCCTGTAGTTCTGAAACCCTTCCAGCTGAAGTGACTGCCAAAAGAAAGGCTGTCTTCCAAAAAAGAAATTTGACATTTGCAGTAGCTGCTGGTTTAAAAAGAGGTAGGGTGAGTTTTTCTAGCACAAAATTGAGGTCCCATGCAGGAGTTGGCACTCTAGTAGGAGGCCTTAAATTTTTGGCTCCTCTGAGGTACTGTTTTAGCAGGGGATGGGAAAAGAGGGGAGGCTCTGTATTGTAATGAGCCGAGATGGCAGAGGCATGGATTTTTATTGAAGAAAAAGATAGGCCCTTGTGAAGCATCTCAGTTAAGTATTGCAAAATCTGAGGAATATTGGGCTTTGCTGTGTTTATTCCTTGTGCTTGGTTCCAAGCACAGAATCTCTTCCATTTATCAGCATAAAATTTTCTAGTACTAGGCCTTCTCGCCTCCAAAATGACATCCATCCCAGGTTTACTGAGAGATGTGATTGGTGAAATTAGTTAATTAGCCATGCTGCAAGATTCAGAGCTTGGAGCGGAGTGTGAAAAATTTGATAGTTCTGCTGAGACAATAAGTGAGGTATTTGAGGTAAGTACCACAGAGGAAGGTGTGACATATTCCATAGAAGTGGGTATCAGTGTTGGTGAGGCCAGTCCGGAGTAATCAGAATTATTTTTGGTTTTTCCTGTCTGACTTTTAGTAAGACCTTGGAGAGCAGAGGCAGAGGGGGAAAGGCAAAGACTGATAGGTTTTTCCAGCTGAAGGATAGAGCATCCACTTTCCATGCTTTTTTGTGATGAGTTCTTGTGCAGAATTTGTCCAACTGATAATTTTGGGGAGAAGAAATAGATCCCTGTCTGGGCAACCCATTTTTGTGTTAACATGCTGAAGATTTGTGGATCCAGTTTCCATTTTGCGGGTCCATTAGATTTCTGCTTAGGTCGTCTGCCAGAGTATTTTGCTTTCCTGGCAGGAATTGAGCTTGAAGATGTATTTGGTAAGTCAAGGCTGTGTTTCACAAGGCCATGGCTAGTCTGCAAAGGGGGTAGGAGTGGGTATCCCCCTGCTTGTTTATGTACCACAGAAGCTTCATCATCAGTTTTGGACCTCGACGGTCTGTTTCTGTCTTTTTCCTTGCGTTTTTTGTGAACTCTGGTAGTCGGATTGCTAACCGACGACATTTCAGGATAGTTAAATCTTGAACCAAAATATTTAGAAGCAAAAATATACAGACGCTTAATAGTGCGTTGGTTAGATTTAGTACAAAACCGACAGCAAGGCACGTTGTGATCAGGTCCTAGGCAAGGAATACAGTACAAATGAAAATCCTTATGAGGTATTTGCTTCCCACAAGTAATGCAATTATTAACTTTTACTGACATCGGTAAGGAGCAAGAAAAAGTTTCTCCAACTCGAAAACGAAACTTTCAGGAGTCGGCCGACCGGCACTTGCAAACTGCTTCTGCTTCGGGCACTGCACGGCAAGAAAGACCGATTAAAATGGCGTTGGCTGCATGTTTTATACCCCTGATGACCTGACATCATGGAAGAGGAGACAGCAACCGACGCAAGACCCAAGACTTTGTTATTCAGGCCGACTGAGGGCAATCTGCCAGCAAATTTCCCAAATGTAATGACTGCAACAGTGAAACACGAAGAACATTGGAGCACCCTGAGGAAATCCATGGGAATTGCAGGGAGGACACACAGACTACGCACAGAAGGCACCCCAGCAGAGAATCAAACTAGAGAACATCTTGCTGTGAGACTACAATGCTAACGACTGCACCATCCAATACAATTAGTGTATCAAAATAAAATAAAATGGTGGTCTGAACTATTTACTGTGTACCATATAAACATTCGGTTCTTCCCTGGGTTATTCATACTTAAAATACAAGGGCTACAAACTTCACGGGAATGTATGGCTAGGTTCTTGCAATCCTTGTGGATTGATATCTTAATAAGTATTACTCTGTAAATAATAATAATGAATAAGTATTAAGCTGCTATCATCGTAGTATGGGTCATCTCAGTCATTATGGCTACACCTTATCCTTAAATTCCATTTTTCCATCGAAATTGTGACACTGTAAACAGCTTCTTGAACTAAATATTGTAGCATATTCTTACATCTCTAAATATGTATATGTTTTTTCACATATCTTTGTATCTGCAAATGTTTTTTTCATTTCTTATGTCATCCTGTTCACCTGGGCTGTTCTTGCAAATGGTACATTCAGATCAGTTCATTACCATGATAAACAAATATTTATTTTATTTATTTATGTATATGTACCTATGAATCATGGCAGGGCTAGCCACCTGGTGTAAACCTTGGCGCTAGATAATTGTCACTGAAGAAGTAACACCCTGACTTCATGTGCAAAAATGGGAAAAAGGGGTTGTGGATAGATGGCTGTACCTATGCTAATTCTGCACAGGTACAGTATACTGAGGTAAATTAAGTATTTTATTTTTATATGCTATTTATTCACTTCTTCCATGTCTGTGTATCTGGTGATTTCAAAGCATCAATAAACTGGTCTGTAATCCCTACTAAATTAGAAAAAAATAAGAATTATGTATTTATTGACTGAAAATGAAACTGAAATAAAACTGCTTCTAACATTAACTGTCTTGTTTCAACTGTATGTACAGGAATCTAATACTAAAATGTGAGCATGACTACTAACAAATGTTAACTGTTTATTGTATCAGTTTAATATCCACCTATCTATTAGAACCCAGTACCAACAAAGATGACTATTACAAGAAGTGTAAGTAGGGCAGGGCGAAGGTGGCTTTCCCAGGCATAAGCTGTTAAGGACTGTGCTTAATAGGTGCCAATGGTGCACGTGTGCAGCAATGGTTCTGATTTACAAAGCCATGAGGATAATGGGGCTTCATAAAGGAATGTGGATATTGCATCTGCGTTCATGGCAGAAGCACTAAGTGTCGTGTGAGTATGTGGCAATCAGTTTGCTATAGTTACAGGAGTGCAGAACATACAGGATTATGATCAGGTCAATTATCATAACTAGTTTATTATGTGTTTGAGACATGCATGCCAAAAAATTAACTTTGAGAGCGAAGTCTGAAAAGCAAATCTTGGCATACGTGTTGAAAATGCATAAGAGTTATGACTGGAGACCTGATCATAATTATTTTAGTGCATATCTGCTTAATGTACTACCAGCTTAGAAAAAGTCTAAGAATGTTAAATACTTTACCTGCTTTGAAAGCTGGTAAAGCACTTAGTGTGCACTGTGAAACAGGCAAAAGCATACCTTTCATTTTCTTTGCTTAAGAATTCTGAACAAATCCAAACATAATGGGGGGGCACGCGCAAAAGATCAAAATCAATGACAATGTTTTTTTAAATATTGCTTTAATTTATTAAAAAAACTTAAAAGAACAGGTTTTGCATCAATTATTCTGAGCAATAACAGCTCCACAGAGTTAGGCGACCAGCCACTGCTCTGCTGTATTCACTTTTGCAATCCAAGGAATCTGTTGCATTCTGCTATCCATTAAGTACAGTTTTAAACTGTAATTTGCACTTTTAAACTGCAATGTTCCTATATTGCTGATTTTTTAAAACTGTTCTTGTTATTTTTTGCACTTTCTGTCTGCTGTAGTACAGACTACATTCAGACCTGCTGAATCTGGTTCTGTTTGTTAAACTGAGCACTAAAGCAGGTTATCTTTTGTTGGAGAGGGCCCCCCTGCACCTTTGTGGCAGAAGAGTGCAGTTAGACTCTGACTGAAGGCTGCTGGCACGAGGCTCAGTTTTGAGCTTTTTTTATTGATTAAATTGTTTAATTAAGTTTGCTCACTGATGCTACACAAGTCCCACATTTATGTGGGTTTGTGCTTGTTTAACACAATTCCACATATTTAGGCGACCAGCCACTGCTCTGCTATATTCGTTTATGTATAGTGCAGTACCGCAAAGTGGGGGTAACCAGTGTTGGTTATAAATACAAAAACTTCAGTAGATACATTTTCCCTTAGTAGCTGCCCATGATCCAGCGGGAAAGTCCTTAAATTGCACTTAGCTGCTCACAGAGTACCTCAGTTGCGCTTTTGCCCCTTGAACAGTCCCCAAAACCACTAAATCTACAATGATCTCATACCATTTAGAGAACTCCCATTAGTATAGACCATTTATACAGCACCCCATTAGTATAGACCCCATTTAGAGCACCCAGTTATACCACACCCCTCCATCCTCTCTCCCCACTGTAAAAACAGGCTTTAACCTAGCATTATTGATGGTCAGGTTCCCTCTCATTTCTCCTACCAGCCTGATTGACATGGGTATCCTAAGGCAGTGTAGCAAGTGCCTCGTGTACACTGACAACCATCTACTCCTAAATCACCCAAGCAGAATTTGTGAGAGATGCATCTACACTAAGAATCTGGAATCCTTGCTCTCTTGCACACAGAACAGGAACACTGAACAGGTTGTCAGCTCACATACTACACCTCCTACACAAACCATGCACTCAACACATAAACCATCATACACGGAGGTACACCCCAGAAACCTACCTAAACACAAGAGACCTTCCAAACACAAACATGTTTCACCTAATACATCACCTATAACACTCAATGCACATAAAAACACAAGCAGCAGTGTCTCCCCAAATAAGCCCCTAAGGCAAACCACATCTAAACCAAATTGTTTGGTCATAAGTGACTCCATTGTGAGACACACAGATGTCCCACTCATCAGCCTGGACAAGGAGAAGGTTACGGTCAACTGTCTATTAGACGCCAGGATCCATCAGATCACACATGCACGCAAGTCTCTCAACAATGTGGTGTGAATGACTTGAGACTTATCTTACTGGACTATATGAAGAGAGAGACATGACTGAGCTCTAAGAATGTGTGTCCCAAGCAGATATGGCCCTAGTCCTGAACAGCATTCTACTCTCACCTAGGATAATACCACAATATAAACAAAAAATTATTGACTTCAACAACTTGCTTAATTTTTGGTGTCATTCAAAGCGGATCCAGTTCCTGTCAGTCTGGGATGACATGGTTGATAGACCACTCTGCTTTGCCAGAGGCTTTCTGTTACTGGCTAAGGCACCTGCCAACCCATAGTGCCTTTTTAGGCAAGGTCTCAAGAACAGAATTTCCGACATGAAAATACACTCATAAATAAATTAAAGGTTATGCTGCTAAATGCTAGGAGTTTAAATCATAAACCGCACTCTCTGGAAGCACACCTCTTCCTGAAGGATGCTGATGTCTGTGCAGTCACAGAAAAGTACAGTTGTGTACATTTACCTTAAATGTAGATGTTCAAGTGTATTCACTGTTGCAGTCATCACATTTGGGTTATCTGCCTGCAGGTAGCCTTCAGCCGGCCTGAATACCAGAGTCTGGGATTCCTGCATCAGATGTTGTCTCTTCTTCCATGACGTCAGGGGTATAAAACATGCAGCTGACGCCATTACATCTGATTTTCTTGCCCCAGATGTCAAGTGCCCCCACAATGGGAAGCAATTATATGTTATGGTACCCCTCCAACAAAAAGCAAATACACCAGAAAGCTTAAATACACCAAACAAGAAGGAAAGGTAGAGCCCAAGAGAAGTCAGGGGGCTGGAGGGAGGGCAACCAGGACTGCAACAATGAATACACTTGAACATCTACATCTATGGTAAGTGTACACAACTGTACTATGTTCTTCGTGTTTCACTGTTGCAGTCATCACATTTGGGTTGATTCCCAAAGCTAAGGAAGGGAGGAGGAAGTTGGAGAGCATTAGGGCCAGCTATTAAGCCCTGCAAGACTGCAATGGCAAAGCCAGCTCTGGATTTAGAAAACATAGCCATGTGGTAATGCTTGGTGAAGGTATGTACAGAGCTCCAGGTAGCAGCTTCTAGGATGTCCCTGGTAGGGACACCTCTGACAAAGGCTGTACAGGTAGATGCAGCCCTGGTGGAATGTGATCTTATCCCCTGTGGGGTAGGTTTTCCATGGTGCTTATAGCAGAAATGAATGCAATGGGCTATCCACTTAGAAATGGTTTGCTCTGAAATGGCCTTCCCCTCTGCCCTTGCAGCAAAGCCAACTAGCAGCTGTTCAGATTTTCTGAGAGGCTTAGTCCTGTCCAAATGAAATCTAAGTTGTCTGTGCACGTCCAAAGAGTGCAGTATTCGTTCTCCTTTGTTTTGTGGATTCGGGAAAAAGGTAGGCAAATGAATGGACTGTTTAATGGCCACGCTAGACACCACCTTGAGCATAAAGGAAGGATTGGTCCTGAGGGAAACCTTGTCTGCATGGAAGATAATGAAGGGCTCCCACTGCCATGAGGGCCTGTAATTCAGACACTCTTCTTGCTGAAGTGATGGCTAGAAGGAAGGCTGTTTTCCAAGAAAAGAATTTCATCTCTGCAGTTGCAGCTGGCTCAAAAGGAGGAAGAGTGAGCTTTTCCAAATATAAAGTTATGGTCCCAGGCTGGATTAGGGGCTCTCCTGGGGGGGGTCTTAAATTTTTGGCCCCTCTGAGGAATTGCTTTAGCAGGGGGTGAGAGAAGAGGGGTGTGTCAGTATTATAATGTGTTGAAATGGCAGAGGCATGAATTTTAATAGACGAGAAGGAAAGGCCCTTGTGGAGCATTTCTGTTAAGTAATGAAGAATATGAGGTAAGCTGGGCACTGTTGTGCCCATCCCCCGAGACTGGCTCCAGGAACAGTATCTTTTCCACTTTTCAGCAAAGGATTTTCTAGTACTAGGCCTCCTTGCTTCCAGAATGACATCTAGCACCTGCTTACTGAGGGATGCTACTGGAGAGCTCAAGGAATTAGCCAGGCTGCAAGGTTCAGGGTTTGCAGCTGAGGGTGTAGAATCTGACCCACCTGCTGGGACAGCAGGGAAGGGGTCTATGAGGAAGGTGCCATGGTTCCAGCAGTGTCTTACTGTGCAAGAGGGGGTACCAGTGCTGGCCTGGCCACTCTGGTGCAATCAGTATTGTTCTTGGTTTGTCCTGTTTGATCTTTAGCAGAACCTTCGAGAGGAGAGGCAGAGGGGGAAAGGCATAAACTGAGAGGCTTTCCCATTTAAAGGACAGAGCATCCACTTTCCAAGCTTGACTGTGGGAAGTCCTTGTGCAGAATTTGTCCAATTGGTAGTTCTGAGTGGAGGCAAACAGGTCCATCTCTGGTGTCTCCCATTTGTTCCTCAAGAGGTTGAATATTTTTGGTTCCAGTTTCCATTCGTGTGGGTCCATGAGATTTCTGCTTAGGTCGTCTGCCAGTGAATTTAGCTTGCCTGGCAGGAACTGAGCTTGTAGGTGCACTTGGTAGCTCAAGGCTGTGTTCCACAGAGCCATGGCTAGTCTGCAGACAGGGTACGAGTGGGTTCCCCCCTGCTTGTTTATGTTCCACATAACTGTGATGTTGTCTGTCTTTACCAATAATTGTCCTGGAAGAATGTGGTCCTTGAAGGCTGTCAGGGAATTCTGTACAGCTAACATTTCTTTTTGGTTGAAATGCAGGTGCATCTGTCTCGGGTTCTATTTGCCCTGAATGCACTGCCCTGCCAAGTGAGCCCCCATGCATAGTCTGATGCGTCTGTTGTTAGGGTTTGGGCGGCAGGGGGTAGAGTGAAAGGGAGCCCCTTGTTGTGGTAGTAGGCCTCTGCTAACCAAAGGAACTCTGTCTTTATACAAGGAATGATGGGAATCATTGATTCCAGGTCCTGAGAATGTTGACACCATAGGCTTTTTAGATACCATTGCAGTTTCCTCATATGCAGTCTTGCATATGGAATTAGTAGAATGCAAGAGGCCATGAACCCCAGGGCTTGCAGAATTTTCCTTGCAGATAGCTGGGTCTTTGTGGCCAGTAGTTTGAAGTAGGTTGTCAAATAAACTTGTTTCCCTGGAGTGAGGAAAGCTATCTGGGAAGTAGTATTCAAGCTTGCTCTCAGGAATACAATTTGTTGGCAGCGTACTAGGTGAGATTTATTTTAGTTTATGGTGTACCCCAGTGACTTTAGAAGTTTCTTTACGAATGCCAGATGTTTTAATAGCAATTCCTGGCTTTCTGCCTGAATCAGACAATCGTCCAGGTATGGGTATATCTGAATATTTCCCTGCCTGCAAAATGCAATGGCTGGTGCTAGACACTTTGTGAATACCCTGGGCGCAGTAGATAAGCCAAAGGGAAGTGCAGAGAACTGAAAGTGCATGGAGCCTGCCCTGAAGTGTAGTTATTTCCTGCAAGATTCCCTTAATGGAATGTGCAGATAAGCTTCCTTTAAGTCTAAGGTTGCCAACCAGGCATCTTTGCCTATCACAGTAAGCAGCCGTTGAAGTGTTAGCATCTTGAATTTTGGGATTACCGAAAAGGTAATAAACGAAAAGAATGAAAAAAGTGCCCAAATACAAACAAATAACCAAAAAATAAGGCACTGGAGGGCTCATCAGGTAGCAAACCAACTTTAATGAACACATAAACAACAAAACGCCTTAAACTGGACCACAGTGTTTTCGTCATCAACTTCATCAGATGAGCATACCAACAAAAATGAGTGCTTTATATATAATAATTAATAGGTCCATTTTTGTTGGTATGCTCATCTGATGAAGTTGCTGACGAAAATGCTGTGGTCCAGTTTAAGGCATTTTGTTGTTTTTTGTGTGTTCATTAAAGTTGGTTTGCTACCTGGTGAACCCTCCAGTGCCTTATTTTTTGGTTATTACCAAAAAGGTGTTTAGAATAGAGAGGTCTAGGATAGGACGTAAGGAGCTGTCTTTTCTGGGTACCAGGAAAAGTCTTGAATAAAAACCTTGTCTTCTTTCTTCTGCTGGGACAGGTTGAATAGCTCTGATACTTAGAAGAGAGAGAACCTGCTGTTGAGCCTCTGCCCACTGATTTGGGGGTAAGTCTGGCCAACCATTTGGGGTTGGTAGGGTGTGGAAGTGGACTCTGTATCCTTGGGAAACTATATTCAAAACCCATTTGTCCTGGGTAATGAGTTCCCAGTTTTTTGCATGCAGGGCAAGCTTTCCTCCTAAGGGGACAGGCAGCTGAGCAGGGCTTGCAAGAGTTAAGGTTAAGTCACTGTGCCATCTTCCTGTAGGGGGGGTGTCTTACTACTCCCCTGCTTTGGAAGTGGGAGCCGAGCCCCCCACTGCTTAGGCCTGTGCATAGCCTGAGACTGTATCCTAGGTGGTCTGCTGTTCCTGGGTTTGGACTGAGAAGGCCTGGAAGAGACTGGAAAGGACCACTCCTCTGGAATAGGCTACCAGTTCACATCAAATAAAGTCCCTCTAAGACCCTGTTTAAGCATAGGCTGGTTGACTGAATGGGAAACCATAAATTCCTGCCGAGGATTTTACCTATGATCTTCCTAGATATAGGTAGTCATTGCTAACTAAGATCTTGAGTTTAGGCAAGAGCCTTTCTATTGGGTTTCTCTAACATTATACTGGGTACACACAGCTAGGCTTATAAAGACCTTCAGGTCAATAGTCCAGTAACCACCTATGAGCCTATATGAAGCATGAAACTCTGATGTCTGTCATTACTGACTGTAATTCACAGTAATTTACCAACAAATCAAAAACATTTGTGAAGGACAGGACAAAGATATGAGGCAAAATCAAGGAGAGTTGAGAGATACAGCAAGCTGAAACATTTTGCACCTGGGTGCTGAACTGCCATCCAGGTTACCATAGTGAAGCAGACCTAAAATACAACTTTTTATCTGCAAGTAGCTGCACTGCCACTATCTGGCATGGGTCATCTAGATTTAATCATTTTTGCAATGTTCTGTGATACGTGCAAGTTTGACCAGTGTAACACAGCACACCTTTGGTACAGATGATTCACAAAGGTCTGCTAGAATCTTGTAGTCATTGTGCATGAAGGCATTGCCATATTTACAAAAATGCCAAATTTGACCCATAAGTTACTCTGAATGTACATTAAAGCATATTAAGGGAAACAAAAAAAGTATAGCCTTAGTTTCCCACACCACTCAATGTACAGGAAAATATTATGGCTACCTCACCAATCTGTGATAAAGTGGGTTCACTTTCAATGATGAGAAGGTAGATCTATTACCGAGCATGTAAGCTAGAAACTGTAGAATGGTAGGAAGAGGAGACATAAATGTATCTTCTTCCTGCTGAGCTGCTCAAAAACCCCTTGTAAATCTTCGTAGTAGTGGGAATCTGTGCAGCAATCTGGATTTGGAGCACTCTGGGTGGGTACACTGGGATCCTGACCATTAACAAAAGTGGAGTAACCATGTAGTTAGTGTGATGGAGTTTAGATCTGGATGAGGCTTGCTGAAAGAATGGGAAGAGAGACCTTGGTGAAGCTCTAGAAGAACTTTCTTTATCAGGTGTGGCTATAAAAAGGGGAAAACAAATTTGTCAACGCCAAAGCACAATTATGGGAATTAATCTGGCCCAGCAAATTTTGACATTGTATAAAAACTTTACTATTACAAGAAAGGATAGAAATGCATAAAGAACTCTATGTAAGCCACTGGTGGACTTCAGCATCTCATGGGGTCTGCCACTGTGGAGGGATTAGGAAAAAGTACTTGCTGCATGTGGAATTGGTCAAGGATGCAAACAGGTCACAAGTCTCTTCCCATTGATGGAAGATCATTCAAACTGTTGCTAGATTGAAGGACCACTCATGGCATCAAGACACTTTGCAGAACTTTTCCACGAAGGAGATGGCTTGACTCAAGATATGCACTGCTGCCAGAAAGAGATGAGGGATCACTGCCTATTCCTAGTCTCCTGGCCTCCTGACTCACAGGATAGGACCTGGATTGCCCTGCTTGTTGATGTACCACACTACTGGCATGTTGAAATTGTGAACAGCAGTTGCCCTCTGGTGAAGAAGGTCTTAAACAGATTGCAAGGAGATAAAAACGGACTTCACCTCCAGGACATTTATGTGCTCAGTGTCGTCTTGTTGTGTCCATATCCCTTGTATTGTCTGCCATAAGCAAAAGTCCAACAGCACTTATGTGTCTGTGAAGGCCATGGCAGTATGGAGAGGACTGGAAAAGGAACAGACTTTCATTTGAAAGTCCAACTGTAAACACCAGTGAACATTGGTGTGAAATGTTCTGGAAAGACAAATACTTTGTGAGATAATATCTAGACTGTGATAACAGCATCCTTAGTGTCCACCACAAACTACCATGTAAAATCTTGTAAACAGAAATAAGTGAAAAGCTGCAAACATCAGGCCCAAAACCCTGATCATTAAGCCTAAACTGAAAAAAGAGGAACTGACCTGCTGTCTGTAAGGACTGGGCTCTCTCTGGACTGAAGCAGATAATTTGGGTCACTATTTTCAAGTGGCACCCTATGAAGACTTACTTTGTGGTGCTGACTAATTCCCAAAGACTGGAACACATCAACTAAGCAGTACCCTGCCTGAATCAGTGACTCCCTTTGTTGGCAGCTAGGAGTCAGTCATCCAAGTAGGGACATAGATTAACTCCATTCAGTCTCAGGAGAGATGCTACTGCCCCCATGCATTAAGTGAACATCTTGGGGGCTATGATAATACCAAATGGGAGAGATAAGAACTGGAAGTGACTGACACCTAGCCTGAAGTGCAGTGACTCCCAAGATACTTGGCAATCTTTATGTGGAAATCCTAACAGCACATCCAATCACCTTCTTGAAGAAAAGGAAGAATCAGCTACGCACCATCTGGAAGTACAGCTTTACAGCAATTACTTTTGGAATTTCCTATGGAAGTCAGAGGCCAGCCAAACACCAGAGACCGATTCTCTTTCCCTAGGACTGGCACATCTTCCCATCTGATGTCCAGACATTAGGGTATAAAGCATTGTCAGGTGGCACTATTTCCTTAGGTCTTTCTTGACCTCTGACCAGAGCACAATCCCACTCACTTTACAGCAGCCAGGAGCACAACCTGCCCAGTACTGTCCCCAACACAAGAAGGGATGGTGAGCAAGGAGATCTAACTGTGTTAGGAAGAAAGGTCCTAATAGGAGAAGGGAGGAGGGTACCCATTCCAACCTTAGAAGAACGGCAAGAGCAAAGAGGGGCAAGATAGGAGGGAAAAGGTACTGTAACAGTGAAGACAGCTGTACATCTGCATTTATGATAAGTTGTTACACAATTGTACTATGTTCACTGTACTTCACTACTGAAGTAAAAAGAAGTTATGTACTCACCATATCGTTCCATCTGAGTAGGTACTTCATTTGTCTGCAACCTTTGGGTATCGGATCCGATCTCGGATGCGAGCCGGCAGCTTTCCAAGCTACAAGATCCGAGCTCCTAGCTCCTCCCCCTACCCATAATCCCCTGCTATGTGCTACATTACCGCAGATCAAATTTGTTGCCTCTTACACAACTCCTACCTTCGATAGAGGAAGTAACACCAGATAAACTGTCCTAAAGCAGAACAAGATCTCTTTGGTGATCAGGAATCCCAAAAGGTTCGGGGGATGGCAGGGGGGTCGGTTGCAGACAAATGAAGTACCTACTCAGATGGAAAGTTATGGTGAGTACATAACTTCTTTATCTGAAGTAGTTACTTCATTTGCTCTGCAACCTGTGGGACAGAGTCCCCAGCTACCTAGGGAGAAACCCTGGGCGGCCTATGGAAGGATATTCTGAAGCACCGCAGAGCCAAAAGAAGCCCTACCTCTCGATACCATATCCAACTTGTAATGATAAATAAACGTATGTGAAGAGGACCAGGTAGCTGCAGAGCATATGTCATCCAAGGGGATCCTAGACCAGAAGGCTGCAGAGGTGACCACAGCCCTCGTAGAGAGAGCGCAAATTCCCGTAGGAACCGGTTTGCCTGCAGATAAGTACCCGTGGACTATGCATTGACAAATCCAATTTTCTACAGTCACTTTGGAAATGGCCTTACCCATGGCCGATTTAGCAAACGACACGAACAACTGGTCTGACTTGCGAAAATCCTTAGTCCTGTGCAGGCAGAAACGCAGTTGTCTGTGCACATCCAATTTATGCAATGTGTATTCACCTTTATTCTGAAAGTTTGGGAAGAACACGGGTAAATTTATTGATTGATATTTGACACCGAAGCCACCTTAGGTAAGAACGACGGATTAGTCCTGAGGAACACTCTATCCTTATGAAAAATGAGATAAGGATGCTTCATACATAAGGCTTGAAGTTCTGACACCCTTTTGGCTGAAGTAATGGCCACCAAAAAGGCTGTTTTCCAGGACAAGAACTTTAATGGAATCGAAGCCGCGGGTTCAAAGGGTGGGCCTGTCAAGGCTTGTAAGACTAAGGCCAAATCCCATGGAGACACCATCACTTTCACCGGAGGCTTCAAGAGGAAAACGCCCCGTAAGAAGGTTTTACATAGTTTTGTAGAAGCCAAAGATCCTAGTCCGTCTCCCACATGGAAATGGGAGATGGCTGCCAATTGTACCTTAACTGTTGATGCACTTGCTCCTTGTCGGAATATCAGAGACAGGAAGTCTAGAATAGTAGGAATAGGAACTGTAAATGGATCCAGGCCTCTATCTTTAGCCCAGACAGAGAAACGTTTCCATTTGCTGTAGTAAATCTTCCTAGTAGTCAGCTTATGTGCTGTGACTAGAATGGCCTTAACAGGAGATGAGATACCGGGAGTCCTAGCCATCAGTGGAACTGGAGCAACCAAGCCGCAAGCTTGAGGTTCACCAGGTTCGGGGGTTGTAATCCCGCCGGATGTGAAATCAGGTCTGGAACGGGATCCAGTATCCATGGCAGAGATACACTGCGAGACCGCAGGTATGGGAACCAAATCTGGCGAGGCCAGAATGGGGCTATGAGGATAACTCTGCTCCCCAACCGACGGGCTTTCTGTATGAACTTGGTCATGAGCGGAAGGGGTGGATAGGCATAAAGTAGACCGGACGGCCAAGCATGGACTAGAGCGTCTCTGGGATTCTCCCCTTCGGGGGGAAGTATTGCGAAGTACTCACTGCATTTTGTGTTTAAGGGAGAAGCAAAAAGATCGCAGCAAGGTCAACCCCATTTGCGGAAGATCTGCTTCGCAACTGATGGATTGAGGGACCACTCGTACGGAGTGAGAATCACACTCTGCTCAGTTTGTCCGCCAAAATGTTGGACCGACCCGGAATGTGCGTTGCTACCAGAAAGCGGTTGGTGGATATCGCCCATTCCCACATTCTCATAGCCTCCCGGCAAAGTGGATAGGACGTGGTTCCTCCTTGCTTGTTTATGTACCAGACCACTGACATGTTGTCTGTCTGGATTGCAATAGTCCCCAGAGGTAGAAGGTTGTGGAGAGCTTGCAAAGCTAGAAGCACCGCCCTCATCTCTAGGACATTGATATGCAAAGCGGTCTCCAGGGGAGTCCACGTGCCTTGGACGGTTCTGCCTGAACAATGCCCCCCCCACCCGAGGCGAGAAGCGTCCGTGGTCAGCGTGGCTTGGGGGGGGGGCAACAAAAGGCTTCCCCTCCTTTAGCTCTGGGGCGTGGAGCCACCAAAGAAGGGAATGCCTGCAAACTCTGCTCAGGGGAAATCGGAGTATTCAACGGATGGAGTAGCAGGGACCAGTGAACTTGAAGGGTCCACTGCAGAATCCTCATTCACAGACGCGCGTGAAGGGTGAGACTGATCGCTGCTGCCATAGATCCTAGTGCCCTCAGAACTAATTCCGCCTCCGGGGCCGGGCTTTGAAGAAGAATTAGCACCTGATACGACAAGCTGTTTATCCTGTCTACAGTTAGCATAGCTCGAGAAATACGGGTATCTAACTTGGCCCCTATGAACTCCAGGACCTGTACGGGGAAAAGAGAGGATTTCTGGAGGTTTACAGAGATGCCTAAGCTCTGGGCAAGGGTCAGAGCATAATCTCTTGCCAGGCAGAGCCGATGCCTGTTGGTGGCAGTAAGGAGCCAGTCATCTAGGTACGGGAAGACCTGAATGCCCTGAAGTCTCAGGTGAGCTGCAACCACTGCCATGACCTTGGTGAACACCCTGGGGGCTGAGGTGAGGCCAAACGGGAGAAGCCTGAACTGGTAATGACTGCCTCCCAGCTGGAAGCGGAGAAACCTTCTGGATCGTCTGTCCATCAAGATGTGGTAGTACGCATCCTTGAGGTCTATCGAGCACATCCAGTCTTTCTGCCGCAGAAGGGGGAGAATAGATTGGAGGGTGACCATCCGGAATTTTTCTTTGGGAATGAACAGGTTCAAAGCGGAGAGGTCTAGAAGGGGTCTTAGGTCCCTTGTCTTTTTTGGCACTAAAAAGAACCTGGAGTAATAACTCGATCCGGACTGGTCTGGGGGGACGGGCTGGATGGCTCTTTTTTCTAGCAACTTCAGGATTTCTGAAGCTGCTGCCTCCCTTCGATCGGGTGGGAACATCGGGGAGGTGTCTGGTCGAGGGAGGGTGGTTTATGAAGGGGATGGTATAACCTCTGGATATAATGCGGAGCACCCATCGATCTGTCGTAATGGACTCCCAATTTGATAGGTGCTCCGACAACCGCCCCCCGAATGCCTCCAGAGAGGGACAGCCGGGTAAGCTCTCAGGGCTGCTGTGTGGGTCTATCCGGGAAGGGTTCCGTGGATCCAAAGTTACGCGGTCCCCCTCTGCCTCTGGGCCGGCGTCCTCCTTGTCCTCCTCTGCCTCTAGAGGATGAGGGGTCCGAAGCCGGATGGGATTGCTGGGACTTACAGAACCACAGCTTCTTTTGTCCCCTCTGATTCCTAGAAAGGGATCGTTGGGGATTAGAGAAGCGGACCCCTATGGCAGACGGCGTCTTCCCATCCTTCTCGCTTTGGACCAGCATCTCACGAACGGTCTTGCCGAAGAATGAAGATCCGTCAAAGGGTGCATTCGTGAAGGACGCCTTGAAGGGATCCGTGAAATCACAAAGACGGAGCCAGGAGTGACATTGCAAGATGACCCCGGCTCCGCTGGCCCTAGCGGCCCCCTCCATGGCATGGGAGAGTAGATGCATGGACGTGTTAGAGATGGATTTCAGAGTGGCCATACGAGTCGAGAAAACTTTTTTGTCCTCGACCGACATGGACTCCGAGGGGGCTGCAGCGTATTCCTTAATTAAGTCTCATTGCAGCCTGATGGTATGTGCCATATAGTTCAGCGCTCTTACAGAAAAGGTCGCTGAACTAAACATCCGCTTCCCAATGTGGTCCAGTGCCCGAGATTCCTTATCTGGCGGGTGAACCGAAGAACTCTCCTGCACGAGTTCTCTCTTGGTGGCAGCCGCCACCAGCATGGCATCCACGGGGGTTCCCTTGGCCCAAGACAATCTATCCACTGGGGGGCTAAGGATCTTGTCGGGTCACTTTGGGATAGGCTCCACAGTGTCGGGCTCCTTCCACGCCCTGGTAGTAATGAGGTCTACCAGGGGGTCAGCCGGGGGGGGGGGGGACACCCAGGAGGTAGGAGGGCCTGTCTCAAACGCATCCAGGAACATGGATTCATCCGCGGAAGGTTTTTGAGCAGACCATCCCCCTCTAATACGCAACATTTCCATGATGTCTCTGAAGGAGACATCCTCGGGGGGTGACCTTGGGGAACCTTCCCCTTCATCTAAATCCGTGTCGGTTGTAACGGACTCGGGGGAGTCCAGGTGTCTCCTCTTGCACTGACGTTTTCGAGGGACCTCCTCGGTGGGACTGTCCGAAGAGGGCTCGTCAATGGGGTCCTGTTCCTCTAAGGGAACCAACTGGAGGGCTTGAGCAGGCTGTCCCGATGGTCGGATGATGGAGGATAGACCCACATGCAGCGAGGGTACGGGAGGATCCAACGCCCGAACCGGGGAGCTGGAGGTCCTCGACAGTACCCTCTCCATAACCTCAAAAGCCGAAGGAGAGCTACTCTCGCCAGGCTCTGAGAGCAATCTCCTCGGCTCCGAGGTAGGGATTGGTGTCGGAGCCGATGCAGCCGGAGCAGAGAGAGAGGTGTGCTCCGAACCCAATGGAGCCGAAGACACACCAGCTCCCCCGGATCCGATGCTCAGCCCTCGGCCCCGAGAGCTCGGATCTGACAGACTCGAAGGCACAGTCGGCGAAGCGACCGGAGCTATCGGCGCTGACGAATCCCCGGTTCTGAAAGGGCCCGGATCCGATAACTCCGAGACCCGAAAATGGGTCGGAGAAGGAGTAATCGGAGCAAATATGGGGGCCCCCCAGAGGGGGGGCAAGAGCACCCCCATCTGCATTTGGGTCTGGATGAAACGGCGCATCATCCGATCCATATCTGCTTCAGTGAGGCTTCTGGTTGATCTTGAAGAAGTCGAGGCGGGCCGAGAGGGTTGCCTCGACGACTTTGAGGGAGACCGATCCTCCTCCTCCAGCTCCGGAGAAAAACAAGGTGAATGGAGCCGAGAGGGGGAGGAACTGTAGCCCCTCGAGGGAGACCTAGCCAGCTTAGACGGCGGGGCTGAGGGTTGAGCCTCAGCCCGCCTTTTGTGGGACTTATGTCCCTTGTCCTTGTGTCTTTTCTCCAACGTAGTGGAGGTACCTGAATCCCACGAACTCAAAACCAAAGAGGGAGGTTGATTCCCAGGTTGAGTCGGGGGCCCAGAAGGCACGAGGGCTGTGGAGACAGCCTGTGCCTGAGAGGGGGAGGAAGAAGAAGCTGATTCCTGAGGCAACAAGCCCACCAGGATCAGCTTGTTCTTCCTGTCCCTAATAGCTCGGGGATTAAAGATCGCACAGATTGTGCAGGCCGATGACAAGTGGGCCGCCCCCAAGCATAAAACGCACTGAGTGTGGCCATCCGCCGGCGAAAGCTTATGGCCACACTCACTACATTTTGAGAACGCCGCCTTAGGCCCTTCAGCCATAACACCACTCACACCAAAACACACCCAAACACTAAGAGGGGGGAGGGTGAAAGGCGGGAACTAACAGAAAACTAGTTAGAAAGGGGGAACAAAGGTATCTAACTAACTACACTATCGATAACTAACCCAGAAAAAAACTACATACACTCACACAAGAAAAAGATTTTTTTTTTTTTTTTTTTACAGAAAAAAGAAAAGTTCAATCTCACCAAAAAGCCAAGGAGCTCTTCAAAAGTAGCTGCTTCAGCCGCGGCAAAAAACGATCTGGGGTAATGTAGCACATAGCAGGGGATTATGGGTAGGGGGAGGAGCTAGGAGCTCGGATCTTGTAGCTTGGAAAGCTGCCGGCTCGGATCCCATACCCACAGGTTGCAGAGCAAATGAAGTAACTACTTCAGATTTACTCTCTTTTTTTTTTTTATATAAACAAGAAACATCTTTATTAAACCATCAATCATTCATTTATGCAAATGAAAACAAACCACACAGACCCAATCCTAGTTGCACGCATTTTACATCATAAACCATACTGACACACTTCCAGTTGCAAACATTATATATACATCACTTATAATCTACTCAATCATTTTCATTCAAACAATTAAGTCATGCCTTCTTTTAAACCTCATTCCTCTCCTGTATGTACTTTTCCCACAACTGCCATTCTGCAGTAATTACTCTTGGAAAGATTTCAGGAGCTTGACAGATGAGTGGCTGGACAGATGAAGGGTCAGTGGAAATGACACCCTGTAGAATTGCTGAGGCAAACTCTGCACTAGCTCTAGAAGCAGCAGCCAGGTTGTAGTGCATAAAAAATTCATGGACAGAGGACTGAGTTTTTCCTAGAACATTTAGATTTCAAGAGGTAAAAAGGATCTTTCTCGGTGGTCTTAGATGGATGATATTCTTCAGGAACTGTTTTCTATGTAGGATCAGAAAAGATAGATGGGTGAAATGTCAGATAAACTGAGATGGCAGAGATGTGTATCTATATAGAAGTATAAGAGAGAGAGAGACCAGAATTGGGTCAGCCTGGCTTGCAGTGGTTGTTCCTGCTCGGTCATGTACCAGTGTGAGAACCTTACCAATTTGGAAATGTATGATTTTCTGGTACTTGGATTCCAAGATTTGTAAGACATCCTTAGAAAAAGTAATATTTAGAGGGTATAAAAATTATATCATCCACCTTGCCAACTTCAGTGTGTCCAAGTGTGGCTATAAAGTAGACCCCTTTTTCAGGATTAGGAGGTCAACTTCCAGAGGCAGCACCCATGGCTTCTCCTTGGCCACACTGTGGAAAATGAAGAACCAGTGCTGTCTGGGCCAAAGCAAAGCTATTAGAACCACCCTTTACCCATCATTCATGATGTTCTGAAGTACCCTGAGGATGAGGGTCAAAGGAGGAAAAGTGCAGAGAAACAGATCTTTCCAGTGGAGGGAGAATACATCTGCCCTCCAGGTTCTTGGTTGGATGCCTTGAACAAAACTTTTTGAGTTGCCTGTTTTTCTTCTGAGGCTAAAGGACTACTTCTAGCACTCCCCATTTGTGTACAAATTTGAAGATTTCCCTGTTGAGCCTCAACTTATGAGGACCTATTGTAGACCTGCTGAGTGAGACTGCCAGGTTGTTTTCTGCTCCCAGCAGGTATGAGGATAAGAGGTTGAGACATATTCCCTGTGCTGTTTTTCTAAGCTGCATGGTCATAAGGCACAGGAAGTAGGAGAAAGTGTTTTCTTGTATGTTGATGTACCACATTACTGTGTTACTATCTGTTCTCACCAGCACAGTACCAGATGTCCACTTTGCTTTGAATATTACAAGGGCTTTTTGAACTGCTATAATTTCCTATAGATTGTTATAGCTTGTCTTAAAAGAGCTGTTCCAGCTGTACTGTACGTTCCTGTTTCTCGAGTATGAGCCCCAGGCAAATGTTGTGGCACTGGCTGTGAGGAACAGGGGTCCCACTTGTGCCTTGATTTTTTTCCTAACAAGTTTGAATCAACCAAAGTTACTTCTTGAAGCATGGGAGAAGGGGACTTAAACTTAAAAGGACTGTTGGTATTGGAACCAGACATTCTTTAGGTAACAGTGAATTTTCTTATGTACAGCCTGGCTAAGGCTATCATGAGTATGTAAAAGACCATGAACCCCAGTGTCCTGAGGAGCTCCCTGGTGGGGTATAGAGTTCTTTACCATGATGGCGTAGAAGTACTAGATAAGGAAATTAATTTTGTCCAGGGCAAGGTAGGCTTTCTCTTCTCTGTTGTCCAGCTCTGTCCCACAAAAGTAAACCTGGTTGAGGGTTGGAAATTGGATTCCTGGAGGTTAACAGTAAACCCCAGTTTGGAGAGGCACTAGATGATTATTTGAAAGGATACTCGGATATTCCAGGGTGGCTGCCTGAATGAGGCAAACATTCAGATATGGGTAAATGTGGATGCACTTTGACCTACAATTTGCTGTCACTGAAGACAAACAGTTGGTAAAGACTTTAGGTGTACTACACAAGCCAAAGGTCAAGGCACAGAACTGGTAATGAGAACTCCTTGTCTTGAAGGAAAAGAAGTGGCCTGCGTTCTCTCACTATAGGTATGTGAAGGTAGGCATCCTTCAGGTGCAAGTGGACCATAAGCATCTGGGACAGAATTGAAGGTAGCAGTTTTTGAAAAGTAAACATTTTGAACTTGGGTACCAAGACGAACTTGTTTAATTTCGAGCACTCTAAGACAGGGCCTCCAAGACCCTTTCTTTCTTTGGACCAGAAACAACCTTGAGTAAAATCCTGGTCCTATGTCTTTTGATTAGACTACATCTATGTATGGAACCCTGTGCCAAAGGTCTTGAATTTAAAACTGTTCCTACTTTAGCTTTCCCTTTGAAAGTGGTGGAATGCTTGAGAATTCTGGTAGGACAGTAAACTGCATTTTGCAACCTGAGTTGACTAGGTTCAGATCCCACCTGTTCTGAGTGATTTTTTTTTTTTTTTTTTTTTTTTTTTTGCTACTTGGGGTAGGAGGAGGAAAGTCTGCCTCCATCATTTGGAGTAGAGGGGCAAGGAGAAGGGTAGCACTGGTGGGATTTTGGGAGCAAGGAGGCGTTTTTTTTGTCAGAACTGCTTCCTACTGGACTCTTGGGTTTGGGATCCATCAGGCCTAGGCTTGTGGATGGCTTGCCATTTTCTTCTGCACATGCCCTCTTTTTGTCTTTCTCCTCTTAGTCCTAGAAAGGACAATGTCTTTGTGGGGCAGTTCTTGCTGAATCTAGGCAAAGGACTTGATGACAGTCTTTCATTGTCTGCATAGTCTTCTCCTTCTCCTTCAGGGGGTGCATCAAGGATTTCCAATTGAACATGCTCTGGTTGTTTACTAAGCCAGGCATGTTTTCTAATGACTGATCCCTAAGCAACTGTTCTGCTGGATGCTGCCAACGTATCAAATCCACATTTTAAACAATGTTTTACAACTTGGGAACTGGTGTTGCAAAACTCCAGCAACTCTTTCTGGGCAGCCTTATCCTCCATACTCTCTACCTTTTGTTTTATCTGATACAGGCAGGTCTCCTGGTATTAAATCACATGAAACTATCAATTTAAGACAGTGACAGCCATGGTAGCTGAAGTGTAAACTTTTTTTTTTCATAGATTTATTGAGGACTCTGCTCTCTTTATTATTTGAAAAAGGGGGTTCTTAGAAGTACAGCTTTTGGCCCCTTGGATGCTGGGAAGACTGCCTCAGAATCTACCACTGGATTTCTAAACAGGTGCCTGTGTCATTCACGTACCCTGCAGGACTGGTCTGGGTCCATGGGGGTAGGGGGCTTGCAGTCAGGCAGTAAGGATAAGTCCTCAATAACATCTGTGAAGAAATTCGACATTGTCATCTGTGCTAGCATGTCTGGCTGAAGTGTTGTGCATAATTTTAGATAACTTGTGCATTATATGCCAGCATGACTAGCTATGATATTGTAAATCAATTCTTGTATGTAGATTAATACTTTGTTTGTACAGGATGTTTTTAAAAGTTGAGCAGCCTTCTGTAACATGTCCAACTGCGTGAGTTTGTGAAGGTGATTCCGAATGCAAGCTGTCTCAGAATCAGCTGATTTACAGATGATGTCATTGGAATGTTTCCAGTTGCTCTGCGTTTACTTTCAGAGACTGAAAGACAGTTTGGAACTGTAATAAACAGATGTTTGTTGATTTTCAAAGTAAGAAATTAAAAGAAATAGAACATTTGCATCAGTTAACCTAGTTTATAAAAGACCCTCCTGAAGATGGTTTAAACAGTTGTAGTTGTTGAGCTCAGTTCATAGTTGTAATGCACAGTGGCTACCCAAAGGACTCATCAAGAACTGTAAGCCTGCCTTTGCTCTGTTGTAATATTTAGTGTAGTTCAGCGACAATGTTCTTCAGTTAGACAGGAAATTATAGCTAACCGGTCAGAGTTTTTCTAAATGTTGGATTTCTGTCCTTCAGTATTAATTTAATTTTCCTGGTGACTGAATTCTGTTTGCTTATTGAAATTACTGTTTTATATTTTAATAATTTTGCTCATTATTAAATATTTTTATTATCTTACATTGTGGCTGATTAATCAGTGTATTCTTTAGTGATTTGAGTGTGTTTATACCTGCTTTGATAATTCCCAGGCTACCATTTGTTTTAATACCAAATTTTGATAATTGGACACCCCTTTGAAAGGGCATGTAGACACTCTTGTTGATGGCAGCATTTTACCGTATCATTTGGGGGAAGGGACACAGCGTTAGGGTTTCCCAGAAGTGTTTGGATGTGTGGAATTCAATTTAAGTGCGAGTGCATCAAAGGTTTTAAACTGGGACACAAAGAGTTACATACATTTGGGGTGGACAGAAGCATACACTCCAGTCCCAGGTTATAGAGCATGATCCTGTTGTGCTCTTAGGGGAAATTGTGAAATATTAATTCTGTTTAAGTGACAGTCTCACATTGGAGTCAGTAGTGAGTATTGAAGCTCCTTAGTTATTGACCCAGGATAGTAGGGGACGGCACATATTGCTGGCAGTACTGTGGGATATTGACTGGACGTCACATATTTGGTGGCAGCGGTGGGATATTGACTGGATGTCCACATTATCCATTACTTCCAAGACTGGAGGTATGAAAAGAGGTTTGTGTTCAGAAGACCAACACAACTGTCTGACCCCTTTGTTGGATTGTGGATATTCTTGGACTTTCCAGCTGAAGGACTCTCACATTTATGAAAAGTCAACCCAAAAGACAGGTCCTCAGGTGGTGAAGCTAAGACAAGCATACTGTCTGACTCAGAGCTGGCATATGGTCCTGTAGACAGCTGGCCAACATATGCCAACCAGTCTTTGTCAGACTCACAGGAATCTGAAGGCTCCTGAAGAGAAAAAGTTTTTTTTTTTTTTTTTTGCAGGAGTGATTCCTGGAGAAGGATGATTTTCAGGTCCCAGCTGCCTGGACCTAACAAATTCCATGAGGTGGGACAGGGTCTGCTGTGTCTAAGGCCAGGGCAAACTGACTCAATTTATTTGTCTTTGGCCGATTGGGCCTAAACTTGGGTGCACCATCATTTAAATGAGGCTCAGGCCATGGGTGGGAGGTTGCAACTTGAATTTGGTCCCCCAAGATCTCCTTGCAGACACAATTGTGGGGGATTCTGCCCTACCCCTCAGTTACAAGGATCTGGGTATCAGAAGCCAAGGATGCCTTAGTGACTCAGGCCACATCTGATGCCTGGTTCTGCTCAGCCTGAGCAGACATCGATGGCAATGATGATATGACACCCTCCAAAGGAGTCTCAAGAAAGGCCTCAGCAGTGCATCTTGTCATCAAAGGAGGCTACAAGACTGCCTAAACTCTTTTGACAGCTATCAGAAACAGAAATGCTGTCACTCAGCTCTCTACCATCTTTTTCTTCTCAGATGCTTCCTCTTCCTTTTACACAGAAGCTCAACCAAGGGTCTGGCAGACATCATAGTGGGCACATATATTTCTGAAGTAACTCAGTCCTATGGCTATG
This sequence comes from Protopterus annectens, assembly GCF_019279795.1. Lineage (NCBI taxonomy): Eukaryota > Metazoa > Chordata > Ceratodontiformes > Protopteridae > Protopterus > Protopterus annectens. The sequence continues at coordinate 615,167,705 of NC_056741.1, read as the reverse complement.
GCTTGAGAGTTAAAGTAAGCATACTGTTTACAGTTGAGTATGTCGAGCTCCGGACCCATGCAAAACTAACAAAGATGATAGAAGTCTCAGTGGGGGATTTGCTTTCCATGTGCAAAGCACACATTAGATTTAACAGATATCCAACAATGCTTAAAAAACTTAAGTCTCTGCTCGACAGTGGCACAGGAAAATAATTTTCTTGGGTGGCAAAAGCCAGGGTAACTTTTTGGCTGGGCTTGTATAGGCCCTATGGCCGATAGCCTAGTACCTACCTATGAAGTCATAAAAAAGAGATTATTTCTCAACAGAGTACTTCGCTTTGATGCCTGATATATTGCTGCATACCAACCAATGTACTTAGCAACACGTGTACTTTGGACTCAGACAGCAAGAAAGGATTGAAAAAAATTATGCTGGCTGATCAGTCTTTCTACTCCAGCATCCTGACACTGGAGGACGTCTGCAAGACCTGGTGGAAGGAAGGGGTAAGTCAATGGTATTCAGGCTGGCCTCACGATTCTAAAGGCAGGAAAGAAGAAGAGTAATTACTACAACAGTGAAACATGATGGACATCTTGATTTTTATCAATGAGTATGTTTAGCCTGCTTAAATGTATAATGGCTTGAGGTCCTAGATCCTCTCTGGAACCAAAATGAATCTTGAAAACCAGCAGATCCTTTCAAGTCTGATGGGATGTCTTGGATGCTTTTTTAGTACAAGGCATTTTTTTGCTTGGGTTGGGAGTGCCTTCTGTGTAGAGTCTGCATGTCCTTCCCGTGGTCGAGTGGGTGTTCGAAAGACATGCGTTGAATGGGCATGCCTTCGTTGAAGGTTGGGCGTCGGGCTGGCAACTTGACACCATAAAAAAGCTGTGGCGACCCCTAACCAGTAAAAGCTGATAGACAAACAACAGCAGCAACATTTGTGAACTCTAATTTAGCCTCCTCCTCTTGATGGGGTGGAAAATGCCTTGCAGTGGGAATGTATCCTGGGAGGGGAAATTAATGAAATTGTGTAGTCCGTGAATATTATAAATGAATGAAATTGTGTAGTCCGTGGATATTATTCCCTTGATCCATCTATCTTGCAAGATGGCTTGCCAAGCTTTCAGATGGAGGGAGGTTCAACCCAAAATGCCTCCATCCAGAGATGGATAGCTGGGCAAACCTCTAAGCATTCTGAGGTGTGCTCTGCCTCTAGGCTGATATCTGTTTAGGAAGATGCATTGACCTTTGAAATTTATACCTGAGCATTGCTCGATATAAGGCTGACTTGACGTTTTAAAACCACAGCTCTTCAAATTCTTCTGATCCTCTGAGTAGGTCCTTTGGGAGTACAGAATCTGACACCCACAGTTGTAAGAATCTTTCCTTTTTGCATGCTCTTGAAAAGTTTATATTTCACTTGAAGACCTAACAATGAGGACTCATCATATGGAGTATTTGAGAGAGACACCTTGATGTTTTCTGAAAATCTAGAGTCTGAGCCAGGAATCCTTCTTCATGGTGATCCTCAACAGGGTGTCCAGCTCTTCCACACTGTGTTTGAAACTCAAGGACACTGTCAATATGCTGGCCAGCTCTGGCACCTGTGAATTTAGCTCACAGTAAAAACTGCTATATGGCAACACTGTCAGCAAGTTCATAGGTAGGTACTAGGCTATCAGCCCTGGGGCCTATATAAGCCTAGCCAAAAAGGTTCCCTGGCTTTCGCCACACAAGAAAATTATTTTCCTGTGCCCCTGTCAAGCAATGCAACAGAAGTGATCCCCAGGGTGAATTTGCTATTTCCCATCCAGTCGTCAAGATTTTTCTTAAAGACAGCCAATGAGGAGCTTTGCTTGACATGAATGGGAAGTTTGTTCCAGAGTATGGGAAGTCTCTGGGACAAGAATCTATCCCTCCAGCATGTTCTGTTTATTGTGGTGACCAGGTTTAGGTACCTGGAGCATGTGGTTCAGAGAGATTCAGATTTCTTTAAGTGTAGCATGTCCAACGGCTCTGGGTTTGACATAGCTTTGTATGTTAGTCAGAGATCGCCTCTGACTAGGCAATATGCGACGGAGTAGAGCAGGAGGTTTTAGAGACGGTCTGCATATGGCATCTGTTTGAGGCTGGTAATCCTCTTAGAGAGGTATTTCTGTCGCCTTTCCAATTGTTGTAAGTGTCTTGTGAGATGCATGCCAAACGGGGCATTATACTCTATAATGGGTCTGATGAGGTATGAGTAGAGAGGAACAATGACCTCCTTTTTTCTACAGGAGAACCCTTTTGTGATGAGGTGTGCCATGTAGAAGGATTTCTTGACTACTGTGACGATGTGGTTATCAACCCAGCTACTGGGGATGCACAAGCCACTGCATTTATTTGTGCCGGTCCCAAGCCCAGATAAATGGGGAGGACTGCATCAGGAAGGGCATCTGGTGTAAAATTTTGCCAAATCATACATGCAGATAACAGTACAGATATACAATACCGGATCGGTCGAGGCCCGGGTTAACAACGACTGCCACCAGTACTGTTGGCCAACAGGGTTCTGGCGGAAATTGGGCTACTGTTGGTCGAAGGAGGAGAAGAGAGGGAAGGCATGCCCGAAGGCAGGTAAAGGCTAGGACTGTGATCGTGAGGGTCGGAACTTTGAATGTTGGTAGTATGACTGGTATAGGGAGAGAGCTAGCTGATATGATGGACCGAAGGAAGGTTGTTATATTGTGTGTGCAAGAGACCAGATGGAAGGGGAGCAAGGCTAGGTGTATCGGAGGTGGTTTCAAATTGTTTTATCATGGTGTGGATGGGGAGGAGAAATGGTGTAGGCATTATCCTGAAGGAACAGTATGCTAAGAGTGTTTTGGAGGTGAAAAGGGGTTCCGGCGTGTAGCCCGCAAGACAATTCCCTGCAAGCTACATCGCCGAACCCAAATGGCTGCAGCGGCACTTTGCCGTAGTGCAATATGGCTGAAAAGCCTAGCCGCTGCAGCTGTAATCTATGTACGGGCAGAGACAGCCGTACCGGATATGTAATACATTCCTTATTTACATTCAAGGAATGCATTATTTACGGCTGTCTCTGCCCGTACAAAGATTACAGCTGCAGCGGCTAGGCTTTTCAGCCGTATTGCACTACGGCAAAGTGCCGCTGCAGCCATTTGGGTTCGGCGATGTAGCTTGCAGGGAAATGTCTTGCGGGCTACACGCCGGAACCCGGTGAAAAGAGTTTCGGATAGAGTGATGTTTATGAAGCTGGAAATTGATGGTGTAATGATGAATGTTGTTAGTGCATATGCTCCACAAGTTGGGTGTGCGATGGATGAGAAAGAAAAAGTTTGGAGTGAGTTGGATGAAGTGGTGATGACTGTACCCAAGGGTGAGAGACTGGTGATTGGAGCAGATTTCAATGGGCATATTGGTGTAGGGAACAGAGGGGATGAGGAATTGATGGGTAGGGTATGGTGTTAAGCAAAGGAATGCAGAAGGTCAGATGGTAGTGGATTTTGCGAAAAGGATGGACATGGCTGTGATGAATACGTATTTTAACAAGAGGGAGGAGCATAGGGTGACATACAAGAGTGGAAGAAGATGCACACAGGTGGATTATATCTTATGTAGAAGGGCCAGTCTGAAGGAGATTGGAGACTGTGAAGTGGTGGCAGGGGAAAGTGTAGTTAGACAGCATAGGATGGTGGTTTGTAGGATGACATTGGTGATCAAGAAGAGGAGGATGAGTGTGAGGGCAGCACCAAGGATCAAATGGTGGAAACTGAAAAAGGGTAATTGTGAGGTGATGTTCAGGGAAGAGTTAAGACAGGCACTGGGTGGCAATGAAGAGTTACCAAATAGCTGGGTAACTACAGCAGAGCTAGTAAGAGAGATGGCTAGAAAGGTGCTTGGTTTGACATCTGAAAAGAGGAAGGAGGACAAGGAGACCTGTTGGTGGAATGAAGAAGTACAGGAGAGTATACAGAGAAAGAGGGTGACGAAGAAGTGGGATTGTCAAAGAGATGAAGAAAGTAGACAAGAGTATAAGGAGATGACGTGCATGGCAAAGAGAGAGGGGGCGAAGGCTAAGGATAAGGCGTATGAAGAGTTGTATAAAAGGTTGGACACTAAGGAGGGAGAAAAGGACCTGTACCAATTGGCTAGAGAGACCGAGCTAGTAAAGATGTGCAGCAGGTAAGGGTGATAAAGGATAATGAGGGAAACATACTCACAAGGGAGGAGAGTGTGTTGAGCAGATGGAAAGAGCACTTTGAGGGGCTGACGAATGAAGAGAATGAGAGGGAGAGAAGGTTGGATGATGTGCGGATAGTGAATCATGAAGTGCAGTGGATTAGCAAGGAGGAAGTAAGGATAGCTATGAAGAGGATGAAGAATGGTAAGGCTGTTGGTCCAGATGACATACCTGTGGAAGCATGGAGGTGTTTAGGTGAAATGGCAGTGGAGTTTTTAACTAGATTGTTTAATGAAATCTTGGAAAGTGAGAGGATGCCTGAGGAATGGAGAAAAAGTGTTTTGGTATTGATTTTTAAGAATAAGGGTGATGTGCAGAGCTGTAGTTAGTAACTACAGAGGGATTAAATTGATCAGTCACAGCATGAAGTTATGGGAAAGAGTAGTGGAAGCTAGGTTAAGAAGGGAGGTGATTATTAGTGATCAGCAGTATGGTTGCATGCCAGGAAAGAGCACTACAGATGCAATGTGTGCTCTGAGAGTGCTGATGGAGAAGTACAGAGAAGGTCAGAAGGAGTTGAATTGTGTCTTTGTGGATTCAGAGAAAGCATATAACAGGGTGCCTAGAGAGGAGTTGTGGTATTGTATGAGGAAGTCGGGAGTGTCAGAGAAGTATGTAAGAGTGGTACAGGATATGTACGACGGTAGTGTGACAGCGGTGAGGTTTGCGGTGGGAGTGGTGGGAGTGATGGATGCATTTAAGGTGGAAGTGGGATTACATTAAGGATCAGCTCTGAGCCCTTTCTTATTTGCAATGGAGATGGACAGGTTGACAGACGAGATCAGACAGTAGTCCCCGTGGACTATGATGTTTGCAGATGACATTGTGATCTGTAGTAAGAGTAGGGAACAGGTGGAGGAGACCCTGGAGAGGTGGAGATATGCTCTAGAGAGAAGAGGAATGAAGGTCAGCAGGACTAAGACAGAATATATGTGTGTGAATGAGAGGGAGGACAGAGGAATGGTGAGGATGCAGGGAGTAGAGGTGGCGAAGGTGGATGAGTTTAAATACTTGGGATCAACAGTTCAGAGTAATGGTGAGTGTGGAAGAGAGGTGAAGAAGAGAGTACAGGCAGGATGGAGTGGGTGAAGAAGTGTGTCAGGAGTGATTTGTGACAGACCAGTACCAGTAAGAGTGAAAGGGAAGGTCTACAAGAGGGTAGTGAGACCAGCTATGTTATATAAGTTGGAGACAGTGGCATTGACAAAAAGGAAGGAGTCAGAGCTTGACGTGTCAGAGCTGAAGATGTTAAGATTTGCACTGGGTGTGAAGAGGATGGACAGGATTAGGAATAAATATATTAGAGAGTCAGCCCAGGTTGAAAGGTTTAGAGAAAAAGCCAGAGAGGCAAGATTACGTTGGCTTGGACATGTGCTTATGAGGGATGCAGAGTATATTGGGAAAAAGATGCTAAGGAGGAAGCTGCCAGGTAACAGGAAAAGAGGAAGACCTAAGATAAGGTTTATGGATGTAGTGAGAGGGGACATGCAGGTGGTTGGTGTGATAGAGCAAGATGCAGAGGACAGGAAGAAATGGAAACAGTTGATCTGCTGTGGCGACCCCTAATGGGAGCAGCCGAAAGAAGAAGAGGTGGTGATGTGGTTATCAAAGGAGAGACTACTGTCCACTTGTGTCCCAAGGTCTCTTATTACACTTTCAGTGTTTAGTGAGCTACTGCTTATGTGGTAGTTCATGGGTACCAGGTTTTTCCCAAAAGGGATGACAATGCACTTCTTGGCATTGAGCTTGAGGCCATGACTTTGACACCAAGCATCTATCTCTGTGAGGCCCTTTTGTAGGAGGTCTACATCATTAGGTGACTCTATTATGGCTTCCAGTTTGCAGTCATCTGCAAACTTTGTTAGTCAAAGACCTTCTGTGTTGGCCTGCACTTCAGAGAAGTAGATGCCGGACAGGAGAGGACCCAGGACCGAACCTTGTGGTACTCCACTCATCACTGGTCTGAAGCCAGACTTGGAGTCGGCTACTTTTACTATGTGGGTACTGTCAGTGAGCCAGGTGGCCACCCATCTTGTGACATAGGGATTTATGCCCAGTTTAGTGAGTGGATGGTATTGAAAGCCTTGGTGAGGTCAAGATGGGCTGTGTGTACTACCTTGCCCTTGTCTATGGCTCTAGTGACTGCTTCAAAGAAGTCAATCAGGTTTAGTAGACATGATCTACCTTTTACTAACCCAAACTGAGTAGGGTCCAGGATTTGGAGGTTACCTATGTCTTCGTTTATAAGCTCCAAGATGATACATTCCATGGTCTTGTAGACCAGGCTCATCAGGCTAATGGGGCAGCAGTTTCCGGGGACCATTGTGGCACCCCCTTTGTGGAGTGGGATAACCATTGCTGTGTGCCATTCAGTGGGCACATAGCCTGAGGCGAGGCTATGACTGAACATGGTACTTAGGTGGGGTGCCAGTTCGTTCAGCAGTTCGTACAGTACGCAGCCTGGGATGTTGTCTGGTCCCATGGATACTGTGTTCTTGGCTTTGGACAGTGCGGTCTTTACTTGTTCATCCATGATTATAGGGGATTTGCATTCTTCCGGCATTAAGATGGGCCCTTTGGAGGGTGAGAGGGGGGTAAAAGCACTGGACCTATCTGTCATGATGTTGGCAATATCGGTTGTTTCTGTATATTTAATGCCACTGTGCTGTAGCTCAGAGCAGATCTGAGTGTTGCCATTGAGATTCTTCACATAACTGTAGAATGCTTTGTGGTGGTCTTTGGAATCAGTGGCAATTTTATTTTCATAACTGGCTTTGGAGGATTTTATGAGGAATCTCGGCTTCTTGCCGAGACTGACCAGGGAGTTCTTCCAATATTGGGATTTTGCTCTTTTTTGCAACAGCTTCTTCCTTCTGTTGTAGAGTTTGTTTATGGCAGGGGACCACCAAATTGGCTTCCTATTTTTGGAAGATAGCGTCTTGGTTCTGTCGGGAATGGCATGATCCCATGCACTTGTGTATGTGTTTATACAGAGCATTTGTGTGAGATATTCAGCAGTCGTACCTCTATTTTCCATCTGCATGGGTGTTGTGAAGCTTGTTACTTCTGTCTTAAGAAGCATTAAGTTGGCTTTGGAGTAGTTTTTGATGGTGGTTTCCTTAATAGGGGGGGTGGGGGTGGGATATGGATGTCTAGGGTGATTAGCTTGTGGTCGGATCTGACCAGCAAGGAGCTTACCTCTGGCGTGAAACACCGGTTACCCATATTGGTAATGACGAGGTCCAGGATATTGTTGCCCCTGGTGGGGGTGTGGACAAGCTCATCCAAGGTGTTGGAATTTATGAATTGCAGAAAACGTTGAGCAAATAAGTTGATACATGAGTAGTTTTCCCAGTTGATGGTGGGGTAGTTGAAATCACCCATAATTAATGTATTGGGTTGTACCTTAATATTTTCCAGTATCTTAAGAAATGAAGAGTGGGAATCCTAGAGCATGGTGGGGGATCTGTAATAAGCTACAACCTGGAGTGCAGTCTTGCCCAGTGTTAGTTGCACTTGGATAATTTTGGATGCGTTATGTTGAGCAACTAGCCTGGAGGTGTGGATATCTTTAATGAATATGGACACGCCTCTGCCTTTAGTGTTTCGGTCCAGGTTAGGTGGCCGAAAGGTGTGGTATGAATTATAGCCTGGTAATGCAGGGGTGCTCTCTGGAGCCTTGAACCAGGTCTCTTTCACTGCACAGATGTCGATGTTCTCCATTTTAAGGAGTGTCTCGAGTGAGTGCATTTTGAGGTTTAGACTTCTAGCATTGAGTAGCATTACCCTTAGAGGTTGCCTGCTTGTACCTGTTACGGTAGTGAATTTAGCATTTGAACCTTGCCTAAAAAAGGCACTATAGGGGTGGCAAGAGCCTTAGCCAGTATCCAGAATCCCAGGGGTGACAGGTGCAGGTCATCACTGGCAAAGCATCATGGTCTATCGACCATGTCGTCCCAGGCAGACAGATACTGGATACCCTCAGAATGACACCAGAAGCTTAGCCAATTGTTGAAGTCAATCATTTTGTCCTTGTACTGTGGTATCATTCTGGGTGATGGCAGGATGCTAATCAGGGCTAGGGTCATACCTGCCTGGGCTACAATATCCGAGAGCTCCTCTATGTCTCTTTTCATGTAGTCCATGGAGGTACATCTCAGGTCATTCACACCAACATGGACAATGATAGTCATATTTGTACTTGTTGTGGCATGACCTGAGTATGTGCGTTATGTGGCGGATCCTGGCACCCGACAAACAGTAGTCCAGAAAAGGCCTAAGTCACTAGGATTTGGGTGAAAGTAAGAAAGGATGACAGTAAAAGTACAGTTGTGTACACTTACCATAAATGTAGATGTTCGAATGTATTCACTGTTGCAGTCAGGTAATCTGCTGGCAGGTTGCCCTCAGTCGGCCTGAATTCCAATGTCTTGGGTCCTGCGTCAGTTGCTGTCTTCCCTTCCATGACGTCAGGGGTATAAAACATGCAGCCGACGCCATTTTCTTTAGTTTTTCTTGCCCCCGATGTCAGGTGCCCCCAAAAAGGTAGCAATATTATATATATATCTATATACATGCATCAGTATAAACTTTACCTTCATCTACAAGCAAATACACCACATAGATTGTAGAAGATAGAGAAGGAAATATAAACTGTAGAATGATAGGGGGATAGCGGGAGGGTAACCTGGACTGCAACAGTGAATACACTCGAACATCTACATTTATGGTAAGTGTACACAACTGTACTATGTTCTTCGCGTTTCACTGTTGCAGTCATTACATTTGGGTAGAATCCCAAAGCTATGGTTGGGTGGCTGGAGCTAAACAGGATTAGGCGCGGCTATAAGGCTCTGCAGCACTGCAATGGCAAAGCCTGTCCTGGACTTAGAGTAGAGAGGCAAATGGTAATGCTTTGTTTGTAAAGGTGTGAATAGAACCCCAAGTAGCAGCCTCTAGAATGTCTTTGGTTGGTACTCCTATGAGAAAGGCTGCCGAAGCAGCTGCAGCCCTGGTGGAATGAGACTTAATGCCCTTGGGCACAGGTTTACCATGGTGTAAGTAGCAGAAACAGATGCAGTGGCTTATCCACTTTGAAATTGTCTGCTTTGAGATAGCCTTTCCTTCTGATCCTGCAGCATATGACACTAGTAATTGCTCAGTTTTTCTTAGAGCTTTTGTCCTGCTTAAGTAGAATCTTAGCTGTCTGTGTACGTCCAAGGAATGCAGAATTCTCTCCCCTTTGTTCTGCGGATTTGGATAAAAAGTTGGCAGATGAAAAGTTTGGTTAAGAGCCACACCGGAAATCACCTTAGACATAAAAGTAGGATTTGTCCAAAGAGACACCCTGTCTGGGTAAATATGATAAAATGCTCTACAACCATAACGGCCTATAGCTCTGAAACTCTTCTTGTTGAAGTAATTGCTAGTAGCAGGGCTGTCTTCCATGATAAGAACTTTATATCAGCGGTAGCGGCTGGTTCAAATGGAGGCAGGTTGAGCTTTTCCAACACATAATTGAGGTCCCATGCAGGTAATGGTGATCTTCTAGGAGGCCTTAGGTTTTTGGCTCCTCTAAGATACTGCTTAAGTAAAGGATGAGAAAAGACCGGTGGCTCTGTATTGTAATGAACCGAAATGGCAGAGGCATGGATTTTGATTGATAAGAAAGATAGGCCTTTGTCAAGCATCTTAGTTAAGTATTGTAATATCTGAGGAATATGTGGTTCTGCTGTATCAGTTCCTTGTGCTTGATTCCAAGAACAGAATCTCTTCCATTTGTCAGCATAACATTTTCTAGTACTAGGCCTTCTGGATTCCAAAATGACATCCATCACAGCTTTACTGAGAGGTGTCGTTCGTATGATTATATGATTAGCCATGCTGCCAGGTTCAGAGTCTGTAGTTTGACTGTGCAGGATCCGATTGTTTTGCTGGGACAGTAGTTGTGGTCTGAGGCAAGGTCCAAGCTGGGTATTGAGACAAGATCCTTAGGATTGGGTACCAGTATTGGCGGGGCCAGTTCGGGGCAATTAATATCATCTTTGGCTTCTCTTGTCTGATTTTTGGAGGACCTTGGGTAGAAGAAGCAGAGGAGGAAAGGTGTAAACTGACAGTTTTTTCCAACTGAAGGATAGGGCGTCTACTTTCCATGCTTGTCTGTGATAAGTCCTTGTGCAGAATCTTTTCAATTGATAATTTTGAGGAGAGGCAAATAGATCTATGTCTGGGCTCCCCCATTTCTCTGTTATACTTGTGGATTTAGTTTCCAATCGTGAGCATCCATAAGGTTTCTGCTTAAATCGTCTGCCAGAGTGCTCTGTTTTCCTGGCAGGAATTGAGCTTGAAGATTTATTTGGTAGGTCAAAGCTGTGTCCCACAGTACCATGGCTAATCTGCAAAGGGGGTATGAGTGTGTGCCCCCCTTGCTTGTTGTCCGTCTTTATCAGTAGTTCTCCAGGATGAAGTCCGTCCTTGAAGGCTGTTAGGGCATTTTGAACAGCTAGCATCTCTTTCTGGTTGATATGTAGATGCATTTGATTTGGTGCCCATATGCCCTGAATGCATCTTCCTGCCATGTGGGCCCCCCAGGCATAATCTGATGCATCTGTTGTTAAGGTTTGGCTGGCAGGGGGTAGAGTGAAGGGTCGTCCCATGTTTTGGTGACAGGCCTGCCCACCATAGAGACTCCAATTGCAAGCAGGGGATGACAGGAATCATTGTTTCCAGACTGTGTGAATGTTGACTCCATAAACTTTTTAGGTACCACTGAAGTTTCCTCATATGCAGTCTTGCATATGGAATTAGTAGGATGCAGGATGCCATGAAGCCCAGAGCCTGCAGAATTTGTCTTTCAGAAGACTGGGTTTTTGATGTCATCAGTTTGAAGTAGGTAGTCAGTTGCCTTTGTTTGTCTGGCCATCTGGGCAGTTGTATGCAAGCCTGCACACAGGAATGTTATCTTTTGAGAGGGTACCAGTTGTGATTTCTTTTCGTTTATTGTATACCCTAGGCATGCTAGAAGCCTTTTCACAAATGCCAGGTGTCGTAGAAGAGTGTCCTAGTTCTCTACTTGAATGAGACAGTCGTCCAAGTAAGGATATATTTAAATACTTCTTTGTCTGCAAAATGCAATTACTGGTGCCAGGCACTTTGTAAAGACCCTGGGGGCAGTAGATAAGCCAAAGGGCAGTGCAGAGAATTGGTAATGCATTAAGCCAGCCTTGAATCTGAGGTATCTTCTGCACAACTGTCTTATTGCAACATGCAGGTATGCCTCTTTTAAGTCTAAAGTCACCAGCCAAGCATTCTTGCCCAGCATGGGCAGAAGCTGTTGCAAAGTGAGCATTTTGAATTTTGGAATGTCCAGGTATGTGTTCAAAATCGATAAATCCAGTATTGGCCACCAGACCTTGTGCTTTATGTGTACCAAGAACAGTCTTGAGTACAAACCTTGTCCTTTTTCCTGTTCTGGTACTGTTTGAATGGCCCCCATATCCATGAGGGACGTAACCTGTTTATGTGCCTCTGCCCATTGTTTTTTTGGCAGGTCTGGCCAACCATTTGTCATTGGCAGAATGTGGAAATGGAATCTGTATCCCTGTGATACGGTGTTCATTACCCACTTGTCCTGGGTTATTGACTGCCAATTTTGAGCAAAAAGTGCTAATTTTCCCCCTATGGGTACTGCCAAAAGATAACTGCTTGGTGTAGGTAGAGGGAATTCTTTGTGATTGCTTTCTGTAGGTTTGCGCTTTATCTCCTCCAGATTTGGTGGTGGATGTGCCCCATTGCTTTGACCTGTAGGAGTCTTGAGTCTGGTACCTGGAACCCTTAGGGCGCCTGGATTTGCACCTTTGAGCTCTGTCTGTCACAGGAAAGGACCAATTTATTTGAAGGCCAGTGTCTACTGAATCTAGGTGGCTGCACTTGTAAGAAATTGTTAACATTTGCATAGACTAAGCTTTGTCTTCCATTTTCTTTAAAACCTCTTCTGCCTTAATACCAAACAGAATCATGCTGTAAAGGTGCATCTAGCAATTTAGCTTTAACATGATCATGCAAATTTTGTTCCTTTAACCAGGAATGCCTCCTAAGCACAGATCCAGGAACTGCGGCCTTGCAGGAGGCCTCTAAAGAATCAAAACCACATTGCAAAGTATGCTTTCCAACTTGTTCAGCTGCATGCAATAATTCCTGCTATTCCTTATTTTCTGCACATTCTGAAATCAACATCATTTTCTGTTTCAGCAATCCCATAACATGTTGTTGGTACTTAAGCATATGAAACTGACAGTTTAAGTCCCTGATTGCCAAGGTTGCAGATGTATAAACCTTTTTTCCCCATCTATCCAGCGCCCTAGAATCTCTGTCGGAGGAGGTAAGGTTTTTTGCTGTTGAGGCCTTAACTCCCTTTGAACCCTGTGAAACAGTTTCAGGATCAGCCGCAGGGTTTCTAAATAAAAATTTATGAGAGTCAGGGACCCTGTAATACCTGTCAGGCTTACTGGGAGCCGGAGGTAAAGAGTCAGGGGTCAGGCTTGACTCCGAAAAAACATCATCCACAATGTCTAACACAGGGGGAATGGCTAAAGGCTTGTGTTGAGGGAGAAGGAGGAAATCCCTGAGTCTCTTTTTTGATTCTGAGAAGTCTTGACTCTCCCAGTGAAAATGCTCCCTCAAAGTATGCAAGGTTTCTCCAAATGAATAATCCTCAGGAGGATATGCAGATGGAATAGACTCCTCAGCATCAGAATCCTCATAGGGAGGTAAAGATAATTCCTGATCAGAAGAGGAATCAGAAGAAATAGAAACCTGACCTGAAGATTCATAGTCAGTGTCTTGCCTAGGCCTGTTATCTGGAGGGGGATACCCTGATCAAGGTAATAAGGTCTTCAGCCATTTTGATCATCTGTTTTTTAGGCATAGAGGCCTGTGCACGTGGCTCAGGCATCAGTTTTTTAGTTTTAGGTGTCTTTGCCTTTGGTTTTGCAGCTTTCGTCGGTTTGATATAAAAATATTGAGGTCTGAATACACCTTCAGAAGCCGGTGCCTGCTCAGCGGCTCCGGACTCATCCGAGGGGATACATCCGTCGGTCCAATACCTTGAGTATCTTGCGGCATGCCGAACTCCACAAGGGTGTCGGTAGAGGCCTACGACTCGAAGGTAGTGGGTATCAGGGGCTGCAAAAGTGCCTCAATGAGTACCGGCGACTGGCTTAGGAGAAGCTTCGTCGTCAGTTTTGGATCTCGACTGCCTTTCTCTGTCCTTTTCTTTGTGTTTTTTATGTACTCCGGTAGTTGGATTGCTATCCGACGACATCTCTGGGTAGTTAAATCTGTTTCCAAAATACTTAGATGCAAAAATATACCGACGCTTAATAGTGCGTTGGTTAAATCTAGCACAAAACGGACAGCCAGGCATGTTGTGATCAGGGCCTAGGCAAGGAATACAGTATAAATGGAAATCCTTACAAGGTATTTGCTTCCCACAAGTAATACAATTATTAACTTTTTCTGACATTGGTAAAAAGCAAGAAAAAAGTTTCCCCAATGGGGTATTTAGCTTTATTGAAGACTTCGGTTCTGAAACTCAAACGTGAATATTTCAGTAGTCGGCTGACCGGCACTTGCGAAATGCTTCTGCTTCGGGCACCGCTCGGCAAGAAAGACTAAAGAAAATGGCGTCAGCTGCATGTTTTATACCCCTGACGACCTGACGTCATGGAAGAGAAGACAGCAACCAACGCAGGACCCAAGACTTTGGAATTCAGGCTGACTGAGGGCAACCTGCCAGCAGATTACCCAAATGTAATGACTGCAACAGTGAAACAAGAAGAACATCTAAAAGCTCCTGTCTCACAATAACCAAGTTTCAGCTGTTTAAACAGCAAGAAAAGTCCAGGTAGAAGTTTTAAAAAGAAAAATGGTATAGTGATCACCCAAGAAATATCAGTGACTTTCCAAGATGGCTGCACATTGATTAACAGCTTAACTTCAGCTCTCTCAGTGTGAAAAAAGAAACTGAAAGACAAGGGCAAGGAACTCTGTCACTTTTAGTAAAGTCAGGTACTGGCTACTAAGTACACTGCCTAGATGCCAACAAAGAATCTAAGACAGCCTGAAAGAAAATTAACTAGAAAAGGTGAAGGGAAAACGCCTGCTGGGAAGAATCCTGCAGCTGTTCAGCAAAAAGCAGTTTAATCTTCAGTTTTGGTGCAATACACTGCTTCCAGTACTCTAGAGGAAAAATAAGTTAAATGTGTTCCGAGCTGATTAAAATAAAACACTGAAGGAGTATATCAACTTAAATAACAAAAGGCTGGAAAAATGGAAAAAGCTTCAAACAGATATTTAGATGAGTTCATAAAACTGCAAAAAAAAGAGAGGTCAAAATGAAGAAAATATGGGCTCAGTATAAGACTGCCGAAAAAGAGACATTTCAAAAAATGGGACCATTAGAGGACAGAAAAACTTCTTCTTTCGGCTTTTCCCAGTTAGGGGTCGCCACAGCGGATCACCTGTCTGTTCATGATTGGCAGTGGAATTTTACAGTGTGGAGTTGTCAGCCCAGCGCCCAACCTTCCACAGAAGGCACACACATGTACACACTCACACCTAGGGCCAATTTAGAGTGTCCAATCCACCTACAGCATATCTTTGGGATGTGGGAGGAAACCAGAGCACCCGGAGGAAACCACGCGACCACAGGGAGGACATGCAGACTCCGCACAGAAGGCACCCCAGCCGAGAATTGAACCAGAGAACCTCTTGCTGTGAGGCAGCAACGCTAACCGCTGCACCACCGTGGCTGCCCACCATTACAGGACAGAACAAGTATGAAAAATCTGAGATTTTCTGCTGTACCAGAGCAACTTGAAGTAATAGACTGTATACATTTTATGAAAGCACAAATATGGAACTGGACTGACATTCCATCGCAGGAACTTTTAACTGAAAGGTCATACTGACTATATGCTCCAAATTTGGCCACAAGAAAGCATCCAAGACCTGTATTTGTAAAGATGCAAATCTACCAGCTGAAAGAGTTAATCCTTAAAAAAACTGTGGCAAAACGGCAAAGTATTAAAAGCTGGAGACAGTAAAGTGTAGAAAATGATTTTTCACTGTCCACCAGGCAGAAGAGAAGCAATCAGGGAATGTCGAGAGGCAGGTGTGCAATACAAGCTAATGTATTCAGCTGTCTTCAAAATATTTTTTTCCTGGAAGATCAAAGGCATTTTTGATGCACAATAGGCTAAGGAGGAAATACAACGATTTATTGAACAAAAAGTGAGCTATCAAGCAGAAGAGGACTCTGCTTCTCATTCTTTTGATAATAAAGCACACAGAGAGACTTTGCTAGTGAAACCTTTTCCACATTTCCAAAGGAAAATGCTTGCGAGACAGAGAAAAGTACAGGAGTCAACTAGACAAACTAAGAGTACATTGGAATTGAACCAAAATTTGGAGGTGGAGAATGAAGATGAACAAAAAGTGAAAAGAGGGGACTTTTGTTGACTTTGTTAAACTTGTGGGGAACTGAAATGCATTTGGCTCACCTCATGTAACTGATGTTTGGAACGGCACTAAGGGGAGGAGTAGAAGAAGAAAAAGAATAATTGTAAGTAAACCAATTTCTGTTCTTAACAGTATTTCTATGAAACATTTTATGACAAACTGCATGTTTTACAGCAAAGCATTTTAGTTGGTCTTTTATGTGATAAAACACTAAAGTAAACAGATGCCTTTTCTCTCCTTTTCTTTTTTAGTATTAAGAAATGCAGGCATTACAATGCAAAAGGAGAAAAAAGGCTAGTCAAAATCATGTTTAAGTTAATAGGCTGTACTCTTGAGTTGTTGAGGTGGGAGATGGGGTACAAAAGTACAAAGTTCTTAATATATGTAAAGCTTACTTTTGCATAGTTGAATATCTGGATTAAGATCCTTGGGTTAATCTAATTTAAAGTGAAAATAAGTAAATAAGAGAACACTGAAAATAAGGAAAAGTTTTCCTTTAGCAATAAATGTTTCATACTGTCTTTAGAAGCTTGAAGCTGAGGACTACATTTTTCTCTTACGTTTATATGGAAACAAGCTGATAACATGGAGATAAAAGCCAGAATACTGTTTTTCTAATGCCTAAAATTTTATGTTTTCTGAAAACATTTAAGTTGTTTTCCATATCTGGGAAGGCAATAAAGAAAAAAGAACAGACTAATTGGTGCAAGTAGAAGCACAGGTGTCTTGGTATGGATAACCTCGTTTTTTAGGTTAATTAAGACATGTGTTTGTAGTTGTCTGTTTGGGACAACTGTTCCCATTACTATGGCTAAACTTCATTATTTGAAGAAGTTCATAGCTTTGTGTATTTGTATTAAGTTAACAGGTTCTGAGGGGTTGGTTTTTTGATGAGAGTTTTCATTTAAACAAAAAGTATTGGAAAATGTGACAGACTCCAATACTGATAAGAAAAAAAAACTGTATAAAGGATTAACCTGCCAAACATTAGTGGTTGCATGCATCACAAAAGCTGTAAAAAGACTTAAAAAAAGTTGCCATATACAACAGGTGGAATAATGACTTCTTATCATAATGGTGGCACTTTCCATATTATCTTGGAATATGAATGGCCTCAAAAGTACAGACAAAAGAAATAAAAAAGAATATTTAATTATACTAACAAATGTAGAGAGTGCAAATAGCAATACTACACATTTTGGAAAGAACTGAGCATGTGAATTTAATAAAGAAAGGATTTCAGGGTGGGTATTCTATCCAGAAGAATATCGGGGGCAAAGGAAAAGAAGGGTGTTTATATTAATAACTGTAGGAACTCCAATACTGATAGAAGAGAGGAAAAAAAAGATAATAATCGCAGGTTTGTGGTAGTAAGCAGCTACTGACAGGGGATGAAGATTACGCTGGCAAGTATTTACATGCCACCTAAAAAGCCATTATGGATTTTAAAAACTTGAGAGAAAGAATAAGATTTCAGCAGGGAATACTACTTATTAGGTGGGGACTGGAATTTGATTTGCAACAATGAAGATGTACCTGGTGGGGGGGGGGGGGGCTAGAAAGGAAACTATAACAAAACAGGGTAGATTTCTGAAGAAATTAATAAAAATGTTTGGTATGTAAGGTGTGAATTCAGTAGTAAGGACCCTGAGATAATTTATATATTATTCTCTAAGGTACAATAACTGGACTAGACTAGACAGAAATTGTATTTAACAGGAGTATGTACATTTAATTGAGAACTCCTACATACATTCAATAACTATTTCAGATCATGCTCGAATAATTAAGATAAAAAATGCAGGGTAAATGAAGGAAAGTTGAGACACTGGTGCTTCCCTACCTACCTGTTAAAAGAGAGAAATTTAAGGAATGGGTAGTGGAAATGATTCAGGATTTATTAGGAAAAGTAGAAAGAACTCCAGAAGTTACAGCTAGACAGTGGGAATAAAATGAAAGAGGAGTTTAAAATAGAGTAGAAATAAAAGAAAAAGAGATATAGTTAAGAAATAACAAGTATTACTTAGAGGGTCTGACAAAAGTTAAGGTATTACAGAATAAGGGGAATCTTACAGAACAAGAAGAGGTGCAACTGCAGAGTGCTAAAAAGAAAATTTATTTATTTACATTTGTTGACCGGGAGTGTCCGACTGCCGTAGGTCCATTTTCAGTGGAGGCCCGGGGAGAAAAGCTCAACAGTTAAAATATAGGCAGTAGTTACATTGGATTTACATAGCAATTAACAATTTGATCAACATAGCAATTAACAATTAGAAACATAGTTACAGATGAAGAACATAGTACATCAGTAGACAACTAGAATCTTTATCATCTGCGAAGTACATAACAGACATTAAATAGAAGTTATGTCCTTACCATAACGTTTCATGTGGAGTGTTCATCTCGCCTTTGTTCTTACACATGGGTTTGGAGCCGATCCTCGGCTCCGAGTCGGCCGCTTGGCAAAGCTCTGCATCGAGAAGAAGCTCGAGACCAACCTGTCTCCCACAATTCCCTCTGCCTTTACCTCAGATCTAGTTTGCAACAATACCAGATCCCAACGGGAATGAAACACACAACATACATGCTAAGGCGTAGCTGAAACAGCAGTAACAGCTGAGAGAAACAGAAGCGGGAGAACCAAACCATACATCTAAACTGGAAGTTCTTCCTCACCTTTGGGTGGGAGGGTGGGAATGTAAGAACAAAGGCGAGATGAACACTCCACATGGAACGTTCTGGTAAGGACATAACTTTTATATGTGAGAGTGTTCAACCTCGTTGTTTGTTCTTACACATGGGTAGCGTCCCTAGCTCCGTGACCCTGAGAAACTCACGGAAGAACGTTCCTGAGCACAGTGGAACCAAAGGTTGCCCTGTCCCTGGAAACCCTATCCACTTTGTAATGAGTGATGAACGTATGTGGTTTAGACCAAGTGGCGGCCGCACAAATAGTGTCCAAGGGTAGTCGGGCCGCATGAGCCAGGGATGTAGATATTGATCTAGTAGAGTGTCCTTTCGGTTTGATGGGTAGACTCTGTCCAGTAGCAGTATAAAACAAAAGTAATACAATCGGATAGCCATTTGGAAAGGGTACGCTTCGTCACTGCCATGCCCTTTCTGCTGTCCACAAAGGCTATAAAGAGTTGATCTGCCTTTCTGTGATCCTTTGTTCTATCCAAGTAAAATCTGAGTTGTCTATGAACATCCAACTTGTGTAACATATAATGTGAGAGTGTTCAATCTCGCCGTTTGTTCTTACACCTGGGTTCGGAGCCGATCCTCGGCTCTGTGTCGGCCGCTTGGCAAGCTCTGCATCGAGAAGAAGCTCGAGACCAACCTAACTCCCACAATCCCCCTCTGCCTTTACCTCAGATCTAGTTTGCCGCTGCAACGTTCGCATCATTTTTGATGAGCTCGGACCACCTCAAGCTAAGATTAATTATTTTCTTATATTTCTTCTATTTTCTCTTAAAATTTGTTCTTAAAGTTGACTGTGTGTGTGTGTGAGTAGTGTATCAAGGGTTTCTCGGTTCCATATATAGTTTGTTATATACTTTATTAGAGTTTTCCCTCGGGGCCTACCCCACCCTTTAACTTCTGGATTGACTACTGGATTGACTATTTTACAGGATTTGACAAAATTGTTGCTGGATTAGACAAATTTACTGGACTGGACAATAACATTGGCTATTTCACTGTTTGCTGTACCTAACTTTGTAACATGTCTGAAAAAGCTAAGTCAGGCTTCAAACGGTGCCAATGTGGACAGAAGATGTCTGTCACAGACAATCATAGTTCCTGCGTCTACTGTCTTAGCCCTCTCCATCTGCAAGAAGACTGCTCCATCTGTCATTCTTTCAGTGGAAGGGTCATGACAGATAGGCGCAGGAAACTTATGGATAGGGGCCTTTTGAAGCCTGCTTTCCAAGAGGCTCTGGATGCATCAGACCAGACATCCAAATCCTCAAAGGAATCGAAGACGTCGGAGCCCAGGTCATCGGCTCCGAGCTCTTCATTCAAAGTTCGATCACCGGTTCCACATACTTCGGGGCCAAGTGTTGAACTGTTGTCAGTTACCGAGCCTCGAGTCTTGGAACCGGTGACGGAGCTCCCTCCTCCGGCTCTTTTGAGGTCGGCTCCGTCTTAGATTCCTTCGACGCGTTCTTCCAGGCCCCTCTCCGACACCGATGTAGACCGCGTGGTGCAGAAATTGATGGAGAATACGGCCTTGTCCAAACTCATCTCTGTCTCCTCCCAGTTGGTGTCGAGACTCGAAGGCCTTCCCTTATCTCCACCTGTTCCTCCTCCGAGGCCTATCCAGTCTTCGGAGCCGGGAGAGGCTGATCTGGTGATTGTGGAGCCCTCTGTGCCAGAATAAGAAGTTATGTACCTACCATAACGTTCCATGTTAGTTGTCTTCTCTCACCTTCTTTCTTGCTTGATGGGTTCGGAGCCGATCCTCGGCTCCGACTCGGCACTTGCTAAGCTCGAGAGTCACTTTTACCAGCTCGAGGCAGCCCCATATCCCATGATGCAAGGCGGTAAGTACCCAGATCTCGATTGATGACAAAGGGCAATAGCACCAAGCATAAATACTTCCCAAAGGAAGAAAGAAAGCCTACAGGATGAAAGAAGGACCAGCTCTGAATGGTCTTCAGCATAATAATCTCTTGTAGAAAGGTCTGTCCAGGCCTGGGGGAAAGAGGGAGGGTCGCAAGAAAGAAGGCGAGAGAAGACAACTAACATGGAACGTTATGGTAGGTACATAACTTCTTAATGTTAAGTTGTCAGTCTTGCCTTCATTCTTGCTTGATGGGACCGCGTCCCTAGCACCTCTATCCTGGGTGGCTCAATGGAACAGACTCTTGAGGACTGTAGAGCCAAAACTGGCTCTGTCCCTGGAGGCCAAGTCCAATTTCTAATGGGAAACAAAAGTATGAGGAGTGGCCCAAGTGGCCGCTGCACAAATAGTGTCTAAAGGAAGTCTAGCTTGAAAGGCTGTAGAAGTGGCTAAGCTCCTAGTTGAATGTGCTTTAGGTTTTGAGCACAGCTGTTTTCCCCTGAGCAGATAAATTTCAGAGATGACAGAAGAAAGCCATCTAGACAAAGTCACTTTAGAAACAGGAAGGCCTTTCTTGTTATCCGCATAGGAAACAAAGAGTTGATCGGATTTCCTAAATTGTTTAGTTCTGTCCAAATAATATCTGAGTTGGCGGTGGACATCAAGATAATGTAATTTTTGTTCCGATCTGTTTGAATAGTTTGGAAAAATACAGGGAGATCGATGGATTGATTCAAATTAGTCTTTGAGGCGACCTTAGGCAAAAAGGTCGGATTAGTTCTCAATGATACTCTGTCCTTGTGAAAGATCAAATAGGGGGGGGGGGTCGAACCGATAGAGCATGAAGTTCAGACACCCTCCTGGCCGATGTAATAGCTACTAGGAATAATGTTTTCCAAGAAAGAAATTTTAGGGAGCAAGAAACAGCTGGCTCAAGGGGAGAATCAAGGATGTCAGCACTAAATTTAGATCCCATGGAGGAGGAGGATTCCTGATTGGAGGCTTTAGCAGGAAAATTCCTTTCAAGAAGGCTCTACAAAGCCTATGGGACATAATATTGTGATCTGCGATCCCGACATGAAAGTTCGAGATAGCAGCCAATTGAACTCTAACTGTGGAAGAAGAGCAGCCTGCATGAAAAATCTCCGCTAAGAAGTCCAAAACTGCCTGAACTGGGGCAGTGAAGGGATCAATATTCTTGGCTTTAGCCCAATAAAAGAAACGTTTCCATTTGCTTGTATAAATCCTCCTGGTAGAGGATTTTAAAGAAGCTACTATGATGTCTCTAACAGGGTTAGAGATCAAAGGAAGCCTGGCTAAGGAAGGAAGTGGAGCAACCATGCTGAGAGGTTGAGAGAAGGGATAGACCGGTGCAGCTGACCGGATTGGTGAACCAGAAGGTCTGGCACTGGGTCCAGATGCCACGGCTGCACCAAAAGGTGACGATGGAGGAACGGAAACCAAATTTGTCGAGGCCAATAAGGAGCAATGAGAATCATTTTGGCTCTCAAAACGGTAGCTTTCTGGATAACTTGAGGGATCAGAGGAAAAGGAGGAAAGGCATAAAGAAGTCCCTGGGGCCAATCCTGGGTCAGAGCGTCTCTGGGGCGATGGCCTGACAGAGGGAAGAGAGAGAAGAAGTCTGGGCATTTGCTGTTTTGGGGAGTAGCAAAAAGATCGCAACATGGGCGACCCCATTTCAGAAAAATCTTCTCCACTATAGATTGCTTGAGAGACCACTCGTGAGGCATGAGAATAGCTCTGCTCAATCTGTCCGCTAAAATGTTGGTTTTCCCAGGGATGTGCGTTGCTACCAGAAACCGATGAGAGGAGATCGCCCATTGCCACAGTCTGAGCGCTTCTCGACACAAGGGGTAGGACTTGGTTCCGCCCTGTTTGTTGATATACCAAACTACAGACATGTTGTCTGTGTGGACTGCAATTGTCCCTACAGGAAGAGAGTCGTTGAGGGCTTGCAACGTTAAAAGCACTGCTCTCATCTCTAGGACATTTATGTGCAGGTGGTACTCGAACGGTTGCCACGTCCCATGAACCATCCTGCCCTGATAATGCCCCCACCCGATCAGGGAGGCATCCGTGGTGACAGTGGCTACCGGGATGGGGGTACAAAGTGTCTGCCTTGGTGAATCTGGGGAGAAGTGATCCACCAAGCAAGATTTTTGCAAATCTGTGTCACCAGAATTTGGTGACGCATTGGAAGTTGTTGGTAAGACCACTGAGTGAACAACATCCACTGAAGAAGGCGCATGTAGAAGCGAGCCAGGGAAGAAGAGTAATGGCCGCAGCCATGAGACCTAATACCTTTAGAACCATTCTGGCCTGTACTTTCTTGTTGGCTAGAATGATCCTGACATGACTTTGAATGTCTGAAACTCTTTGGTCTGTAAGGGTAGCTGACATCCGAACAGTGTTTAAGTTTGCGCCTATGAAAGTAATAGACTGGCAGGGCAATAAGGATGACTTTTCAAGTTGATCGAGATGCCCAAATGAGAACAAAGATTTATTGTGTAATCCCTGGCTTGAACAAGCTGATGCCTGGTGGTGGCTGACAGGAGCCAGTCGTCGAGATACGGAAACACCTGGAATCCTTGACGTCTCAGGTGAGCCGTGACCACTGCCATGCATTTGGTGAACACTCTGGGGGCCGTGGTGAGACCAAAGGGCAGGGCTCTGAACTGGAAATGACTGGACCCCAGCCGAAAGCGGAGAAATCTCCTGGAGCATCTGTGAATTTTTATGTGATAGTATGCATCCTGAAGATCTATTGAGCACATCCAGTTGTCCTTCTGCAAGAAGGGCAGAATCGACTGAAGAGTGACCATTCGGAATCTTGTCTTCCTCACAGACTTGTTGAGTCTGCTGAGATCCAATATTGGTCTCCAGTCTCCGTCTTCTTGGGGACCAAAAAGAACCTTGAGTAGATTCCGGGCTCTGAATGGTCTGTTGTAACTGGCTGAATGGCTCTTTTTTGCAGTAGTTTTGAGACTTCTAACTCTGCAATTTCCTTTAGACCGGGTGGTACATCTGGAAGGGAATTTGAGGGATAGAAAGGACTTTCCTCGAAAGGAATTTTGTAACCCTCGGATATGATCGACTGTCCCCATCTGTCTTGAGTGAGAGAACGCCAGGCTTCTGGGTACAGCGATAGTCTTCCCCCGACTGCCTCCAAGGAGGGACAGCCGGGCAACATCTCAGGGATGCTGAAAGGGCTTGTCAGAGAGAGACTCTCTGTTTCCCTGGTTTTGTGGACCCCCTCTGCCTCTAGAGTGGCGTCTGTTGTTGTTACCCCTCTGCCTCTAGGGGTAAACTGACCACGTGAATCCGGGCGTGACTCCTTGGGATTTATGGAACCACATTTTGCCACCCTTCTGTCCTTTGGGATAAGGTCTAGAAGGGGTGGAAAACGGACTCCTACGGCAGAAAGAGTTTTGCCGTCCTGCTCACACCTGGTCAACGCTTTCCTTCACTTGAGGGCCAAACAAAGCTGACCCATCAAAGGGAGAGTTTGTGAAGGATGCCTTAAAGGGATCTGCAAAATTACATAGCCGCATCCAGGCTTGGCGTCTAAGAGCCACACCTGTACCTGTGGCCCTACTCGCTCCATCAGCAGCATATGATATAAGCCGCATGGAGGAGTTTGCAATGGAGTTAAGGGTTCCTAGCTGCGAAGCAATTTTTTCCTGAGCCCCCGCAGCTGTAGGATCCTGCACAACTTCACCTAGCTCCTTAAGGATATCCCTTTGGAGTCTGGTGAAGTGACAAAGATAGTTCAGCTTAACGCATAGCAAAGGTCGCTGAAGAAAACATCCGCTACCATATCTATCCATGGTCCTAGAGTCCTTATTAGGAGGATGGACAGGTACGGAAGGATCTGCAAGTTCCTTCTTGGTGGCAGCCACCACCATGGCATCAGCAGGGACACCTTTTGTAAGGAATTGCTTGTCCGACGGGGCAGTGATAAATTTAGAAGGCCTCCTAGGGACAGGCTCTACAGAGTCAGGAGCAGTCCACGCCTTTCGAGCAATAACCTGCATAAGGGGGTCAAAAGGCGGAGACACCCAGGAGGTGGAGGGCCGAGATCCAAACGCCTCCAGGTATACTGAATCATCCTCAGAGGGATTATTGGTGGGCCAGTTTCCCCTCTGTCTAAGGAGTTCTAGGATGTCTGAGAAGGAGACATACTCAGAGGGGGATCTTGGGGATCCCTCTGACTCATCTAAGTCAGTATCTGAAGTGATAGACTCGGGGGAGTCTACGTGTTTCCTCTTACATGTCCTCTTCCGCGGAGGATCCCCCGACAAATCAGGAGAATCCTCGGAAGAGGGGGATATTCCCAGTGGGGAAACCTGAGGCGGAGGATCTCTGGGTCCTGGAGCAAGAGAAGTGGCAGAGATGTCAACAGGCACCATAGAGGGAGGAGCTAAGGGAATAGACTGCTGGCTGAGACCAGTGGCCAGCACACTCTTCATTACTCAAGGCCCCTCCCAGGAAGGTCCGAGAGAACCCGCTCCAAAGAACTAGGAACTCCAGGACCCACCGAAAAGGAAGGCTCCGAGGCAGATGTCGGAGCCGAGCTCACCAAGGCCGAGGCTCCAAGGGGAAGAGCGGGCTCGGACAAGGGTCCGATGCCACTCACCCCCTCGGAGGAGACCAGGGAAGCCCGGCCACGAATCCCTCTAAGGAAGGTCTCGAAGAGGAGATAAGAGTAGAGGCTGAAGGAGCAGAAGGGGGTATCTGTCCCTCAGCCATAGCAGAAACCATTCCCGAAGACTCCAACTCCAATCTCTGAGGAAGAGTTGAAGGAGGAACTGCAATGGGGTGTGGACTAATAGTCGTCTGCTGAGACGGACTATGTAGCATTTGGGCCAGTACCTGTGACTTTAGTAATCTACTGACCACTCTCTCCAAATCATGGTCAGAAAGCCTGGATGACCTTGAAGATTGGCTCCGATGGCTCCGCTCCGAGAGGAGAGGCGAAGCCGGAGCCGAAAGTATCGGCTCCAAGGAAGGGGACCTAGACCTCTTCCTCGAAGGAACCATCGGAGCCGATGAAACTATTGAAACTGTCGGAGCCGACAACTTATCGGCACCGACAGGTAGCTTCGATAAATCGGCTCCAGCCGGAGCCGATACGGCCATAAATGTAAGGGTGTCAGAGCCGATCGGAGCCGACATTGATGCCTGGGCCACATGGTGGTCAGAACCGATCGGAGCCGACACCGAAGTGGTCGAAATAGAGTCGGCACCGATAGCCATCGGTGCCGAAGGTTTAGGTAACCCAGAATCGGCTCCAGCCGGAGCCGATCTCGACTATGAATGAGTCGGAGCCGAGGCCACAGGCTTGGACACAGAAGCCTGGGCCTTGGAAGACTTAGAAGTCTTAGATGGGGCCGACTTAGCCGGAGAGCCCTCCGGCTTAAGAAGGCCCCTCAAAATCAATTTATTTCTTCTTTCCTGCAGGACTCTCTGGCTAAAAGAATGACATATAGCACAGGAGTCCTGCAGGTGAAGAGGCCCCAGACAGTACAGGCAAGAAGTGTGACCATCTGTCAGAGACATCTTCTGACAGCACGAGTCACACTTCTTAACGCCTGAGACCCTTTCTTTAGACATGGTGTAAAACACACACACACACACCAGTCCAAGAAATCAAATTAAATATACCAAAAGGTATCACTAACAGACACACACACACACCCTAACGGGGGGGGGGGGATGGGATGGGTGAAAGTCTGACTAAAAGTTATGAGGAGACAGGGAAATTTTCTGTCAAAAAGGGATTAAAACTAAGTTAAAACTAATAATTTAAGTTTTTTTTGTAAAAAGGGGCTAAAATAGTAAAGTAACAATTCACTTACCAGGAGCTGGTAAAAGGAGGACCTCATCAGAGAAGCGGCAAACGAGATCTGGGTACTTACCGCCTTGCATCATGGGATATGGGGCTGCCTCGAGCTGGTAAAAGTGACTCTCGAGCTTAGCAAGTGCCGAGTCGGAGCCGAGGATCGGCTCCGAACCCATCAAGCAAGAATGAAGGCGAGATTGACAACTTAACATCCGTCCTTTTCTCGGTCGGCTCCGTTCACCTCGACTCCATTGGAACCGGTACCGGAGTCTCGGAGCCGAAGATCCATCCTTGGATCGGGGACTGAGAGTCGGACCGATGTTTCGGTTCCGACGCTCCCTCTCGGGGCCTCGGCTCGGATCGACTCGGCTCCGTCCTCAGGGTCGATGCCTTCGGTGCCTGTCTCGGGAATTCTTCCGATTTCTTCGGAACCGGGAGATACCTCGACTCGGGACCCGGGGGCCTTCGACCTCATGAGGAAGGTGTTGTCTACTCAGACAACCACTTCAGCAGAAACAGTTTCTCCTTCCCATAAAGGACCGTTATCCTCCTCTGCACCCACGGCTACATCTAAGCGTCGAGCACCAGTGTCTCAGCCACCCCTGGAGGGTGCCCCCTCTTCCTCGGAGGCTTCCTCGGATGTCCCCCCCGAGGAAGTTCCGAGGAAAAGATTGTGTAAGAGGAGACACTTGGATTCTCCACAAGAATCCTTGACATCGGATACTGACTTGGATGAGTCAGAAGGGTCCCCAAAGTCACCCTCACAGGATGTCTCATTTTCTGACATTCTGGAGATCCTAAAGCAGAGAGGTGATTGGCAATCCCTTCCCCCTTCTGAGGATGAGTCAGTTTTGCTGAAGGCATTCGGTGCTCGCCCTTCTTCCTCCTGGGTTACTCCGCCTTGATGAGTTGATGGAATTGATTGCTCGAAGGCGTGGAAGCACCTGACACTGTGGAGCCAGTCCCTAGAAAGCCCAATAAATATATTACTGCCCCCCAAGATAAGGCTTATCTGACAAAGGGAGTGCCAGTGGACGCTATGGTGGTGGCAGCGGCCACGAAAAAGGAGATGTCTGAATCTTCCTCATCTGTCCATCCGCCTAACAGAGATTCTAGGACTATGGACAGGTACGGGAAGCGCATTTTTAGTTCAGCGGCTTTTTCCATGCGATCCCTGAACTACTTGACCCATTTCACACGGTTACAGAGGGATCTAATCAAAGAGTTGGGAGATACCCTCCAGGGTACTACAGATGCTGCTGTCTCGGAGAAAGTTACAGCACATCTCAATACCCTTACATCTATTGTGAACTCATCCATGAGGCTGATATCATACGCAGCCGAAGGATCGAGTAGGGCAGCGGCTTTAGCGATTGCTCTTCGTAGACAATCCTGGATGCACTTATGTTCCTTTGCGGAAGCCTTCAAGTCTTCCTTTACTAACGCCCCATTTGATGGTGCCACTCTCTTTGGCCCCAAAGTAAAGGAGACCCTTACCCAGTGTGAGCAAGAGGGAAAGACTCTGTCTGCTATCGGAGTCCGTTTTTCCACCCCATCCAGACCGTACCCCAAGGGGCAACGTGGTGGAAAAATGTGGTTTCGAAAACCCCAAGGCTCTTTCCCAGGCACACAGGGTGATGCCCCCTCTAGAGGCAGAGGAGGGGGCAGAGGTGGAAGACGCCGCCCTGGCGGCAGAGGGGGTCCGCAAAACCAAGGTGACAGGGATACACCCCCTGGGAAACCTTTCCAGCACTCCTGAGAGGAGGCCCGACTGTCCTGCTCTGGAGGCAGTCGGGGTCGCTTAGCTTTATACCCTCAGGCCTGGCAAAGTCTTACATCAGACAATTGGGTAAAAAGCATTGTTACCAGAGGTTACAGAATTCCCTTCCTATTGCCCCCAATTCCGCAGAAAAGACTCCCAGATGTGCCGCCCCATCTGCGAGGCCCTGCAGCTACAGAAATTTCAAAGCTGCTAGAAAAAAGAGTCATCCAACCAGTCCCAGCGGACCAAAGAGGATTCGGAACTTACTCAAGGTTCTTTTTAGTTCCAAAAAAGACAGGGGACTGGAGGCCAATTCTGGACCTAAGCAATCTCAATACCTTCATCAAGAAAGAAAAGTTCCGGATGGTCACGCTTCAATCGATCCTTCCATTCTTGCAGAAGGACGACTGGATGTGCTCAATAGATCTAAAGGACGCATACTACCACATCAAAATGGCCAGGGCGTCCAGGGATCACTCTGCCGTCAGGGCGACGTCTTCCACCTCTGCCCCCCCCCTCTGCCTCTGGAGGGGGCATCACCCTGTGTGCCTGGGAAAGAGCCTTGGGGTTTTCAAAACCACATTTTTCCACCTCGTTTCCACGGTCTGGATGGGGTGGAAAAACGGACTCAGTCTTGAAGGCTTCCACAAAGGAACATAAGCGCATCCAGGATTGTCTACGAAGAGTAATCGCTGAAGCCGCAGCCCTACTCGACCCTTCGGCTGCATATGAAATGAGCCTCATGGACGAGTTCACAATTGATGTAAGGGTATTGAGTTGTGCTGTAACTTTTTCCGCGACAGCAGCATCTGTAGTACCCTGGAGGGTATCTCCCAACTCTTTGATTAGATCCCTCTGTAAATGTGTGAAATGCGTCAAATAGTTCAGCGATCGCATGGAGAAAGCCGCTGAACTACAAATGCGCTTCCCATACCTGTCCATAGTCCTAGAATCTCTGTTAGGTGGATGGACAGATGAGGAAGATTCAGACATCTCCTTCTTAGTGGCAGCTGCCACCACCATAGCGTCCACTGGAACTCCTTTTGTGAGATATGCCTTGTCTTGAGGGGCCGTAATATATTTATTAGGCTTTCTAGGGACTGGCTCCACTGTGTCAGGTGTCTCCCACGCCCTTCGAGCAATCAATTCCATCAACTCATCGAAGGGAGGAGTGACCCAGGAGGAAGAAGGGCGAGCACCGAATGCCTTCAGCAAGACTGACTCATCCTCAGAAGGGGGTGGGGCCTGCCAATCACCTCTCTGTTTCAGGATCTCCAGGATGTCAGAAAAGGAGACATCCTCTGAGGGTGATTTCGGGGACCCTTCTGACTCATCCAAGTCAGTGTCCGATGTCAAGGATTGTTATGGAGAATCCAAGTGTCTCCTCTTACACAATCTTTTCCTCGGAACTTCCTCGGGGGGGGCATCCGATGAAGCCTCCGAGGAAGAAGGGGCTCCCTCTGGGAGCGGCTGAGACACCAGTGCTCGACGCTTTGACGTAGCCGTGGGTGCAGAGGAGGATAGCAGGCCTTTATGGGAAGGAGAAGCTGTCTCTGCTGAAGTGGTTGTCTGAGTCGACAACACCTTCCTCATCAGGTCGAAGGCCCTCGGGTCCCGAGTTGAGGAATCCCTCGGTTCCGAAGAAAGCGGAGGGATCCCCGAGACGGGGACCAAGGGCATCGACCCCGAGGACGGAGCCGAGTCGATTCGTGCCGAGGCACCGAAAGGGAGAGTCGGAACCGAAACATCAGTCCGACTCTCGGTCCCCGAACCAAGGATAGATCATCGGCTCAGCGATTCCAGTAATGGATCCGTCGGAGTCGAGGTGAACGGTGCTGACCGAGAGAAAGACGGCTCCAGCACCGAGGGCTCCACGATCATCAGATCAGCCTCTCCCGGCTCCGAAGGCTGAATAGGCCTCGGAGGAGGAACAGTTGGAGATAAGGGAAGGCCTTCGAGTCTCGACACCAATTGGGAAGAGACTGAGATGAGTTTGGACAAGGCCGTATTCTCCATTAACTTCTGCACCACACGGTCTACGTCGGAGTCAGAGAGGGGTCTAGAAGAACGCGTTGAAGGAATCGAAGATGGAGCCGACCTCAAGAGCACAGGAGGAGGAAGCTCCGTCACTGGTTCCAAGACTCGAGGCTCGGTGACAGACAGAAGTTCGACACTCGGCCCCAAGGTCTGTGGAACCGGTGAACGAACTTTAAATGAAGAGCTCGGAGCCGATGACATGGGCTCCGACGTCTTCGACTCCTTCGAGGACTTAGATGCCTAGTCCGATTTATCAAGAGCCTCTTGAAATGCAGGCTTCAAAAGGCCTCTGTCCATGAGCTTCCTGGTTGGAGTACATTCTGGAGGAATGGGACTTTTAGTGGATGGTTTACTAGTTTGTGGGCGAGTGTGAATGAGACCCTGTTAGTTGCTCTTATGAGGGGGCTGGAAACATTCAGGTAACAGAGTAAACAGATAAAAGAACATATGATAGTGAATGTGGAAACTCGAGTAGGTACCCTATATTTCCACGAACTATCAGTTAGCTGTGCCCCAGTTCAAGCAGTTTTAGTAAGTTTTATGGCAGGGGTGAGCATAAGGTGCTCAAAGGGTGGTTGTAGTTTTATAAATGGTGCCTGCCACAGGTAATATTGATTAACTTTGGACTGGCTTAAGGTAATAAACAGGGAAGGGAGGGGGGGAACAAGGGTGTGAGCAGGCAGTTCTTTTGTACTTGCTAATGAGCCAAAGCAAAGACAAGTTTGTGTTTAAGAAACCATCAGAATTGACCAAGGACTGCTCTGAAGCTGTAAGTCATTTCTTAACCATTTCTCAGGTGGAAAAACAGGATAACCTTGTATCAGTAGGCTACTGTGGTCTCAGTTTAAATTAACAAACACACAGTGTTTGATCAGTTATGAATATTATTTGCTAACAGAAGGGAATAAAAGCGTAAATGGAAGATGAGTGTGTGTGTGGGGGGGGGGGGCTGCTTACAAGCCAAAGCAGAGTGCTCTCCAGTGGATAATGAATACTGGCTCAAACAGGAAGACACATACTCATAGTTAACTTTAGCTGTTTGTGTTTGCAGACAGTTCAAACCTGAACTGCACTTTTCTTATAACAATGTATCCACCGGTTGGATAAAAGATAAAGGGTAAAGCAACTGAATACTTAAGAGTGGTGTTAGGTCTAGAAAAGAAGAGTACAGAGAGGAGTAAGCACTTCTGAGATGGTAAAGATAAATTATAAAGATTACAAAAACAAACTGAGCAAATAGCTACTGCATACAGGAAAATATGTCTTGAATCAACTAC
This sequence comes from Protopterus annectens, assembly GCF_019279795.1. NCBI lineage: Eukaryota > Metazoa > Chordata > Ceratodontiformes > Protopteridae > Protopterus > Protopterus annectens. The sequence goes on along the minus strand of NC_056741.1, from coordinate 615,136,454 downwards.
TAGTATATGCAGATACTGAGCCAATCAGAAAAACACATCAGTGAGAAGGGACCTCAGCTGACAGATATGCAGTCACAGATAAAAATATAGTGAACAGCACTCTGTCCTGGGTCTCTAATGTGATTCTATCCACCAGTAGCAGCACAATTATATAGAAATAATTAAACACCAGTATGAGCTGTCTACACACAACACATATACATGAATAACATTAGTTAACAAGGTGCAGCTATGCAAACAGACCATACTATTATACTAAAAACATATAAAGGAATATATGGATAATATGCTTGAATCTACAAAAACTGATGTTAAGCAAATGTTTTTTGATAACTCCAGAGCACAAAACCTTTTGACACAAAGACTTGGGCAACAGAAAGTAGAAAGAGTTATTGCCATACTTAGGAGCCAATAAGAAGAAATATTACCCAGGGATCCTCTAGCAGTATCAGAGGTATTTTGGAAATTTTATGAAAATTAGTATAAAGCAGAGAAATGGCAGAATCAAGAAAAATCACAAATGGAAATATTTACGGAAAACTTAAAATATGCCAAGGCTAGACAGATACGAGGCTCAACAATTAACAGTTAAGATAGGAGGAAATGAGATAAAAATTTTGTTGCATAACCAATTTGCAGGAAAGCCTCCTGGAATAGATGGTATTCCAGTGGAAGTTTAGAAACTAGGAGGGAAGAAAGTGATAAAGATCTGGAAGGTTTTGTTTAACAGTATTTTAAAAGGATGGGAAGCACCAACATCCTGGAAAAAAGCTGTGGTGGCCGTAATACCCAATGACGGTAAATACCTATCAGATCCAGCTTAATATAGACTAATTTCAATTTTAAACCATGATTACGAAGTATTTATGTTTACAACAGCTAAAAGAATGGCAAAGTTGTCAAAACTGATAGATACAGATCAATGAGGTTTTGTGGAGGGGAGGCAAGCATTTGGCGGCATTAATAGAACAATGATGATCTACAAGGAAGCAGAATGTAAGATAATACTGCTGCTGTTGGTGGGACTGGATGCAGAGAACGCATTCCACAGAGTAAGCTGCGACTTTATCAGTAGGGCAATGGAAGTATTTGCATTTCCTGATACAATAATAAGGTTAATTAGAGGATATTTGATGGATTTCAGGTAAAAATCAAAGTGGGGGCATTCCTCTCTAATAAGGTGCGTCTGAACAGAGGAACCAGGTAAGGGTGTCCTCTTTTCCCTTTATTATTTGCATTATATTTAGAAAAACTGGCAAAGAAAATAAGGGACTTAGAAATTCAAGGATATAATTGGTATGGTATTCAAAAAAAGTTGGTTTCATTTGCAGATGATATTATTTTGTACTTGATACTACCACAAAAGGATGTCTTAATGTCGTGGAACATTTTGAGACAGTCCCCCACCCCTTTTTTTAAGGATATAAAATTAATGAAGATAAAACAAAGCCTATAGATGTACACTATGTAACCACACAAGAACTGGTTCATCAATACCTATATTTATGGGGACATGATAACATGAAGTATTTAGGAGTGTGGGTTAAAAAGGATTTTGTTACAGCAGCTAAGCGTATGTGGGAAGAGACTAAACAAAAGATAATACAAATCCTGAGAATGTGGAAGCTCTTGCCTATGGATGTGGGTAGCAAGATACAAGCAGTAAAAATGTTTTTAGTCCTTTTAGTTTTATACACAGGCCAGGCATATTTTTATCAACCAGAGGAGAAGTTGTGGATAGTAATTAATAAAGAGTTAAAGGATTTTATTTGTGAGAGGTAGAGTAAGAGCCATGTGGCTTAATATATAAGGATATTTTAGAGCTATGCAGTTAAGCTTCTAATACATAACACAAGCAGAAAGCTACAATTCAAAATGAAAAGGGATGATGATGAAGCAGGTGAGGTAATTCAAGAAATAAGGGAAGAGTGGGATTTTGGAAACAGAACCTTAAGGGGAATAACATCAGCTATATAGAATATTATATTTATAAAGTAGCAGAAAGTATACTAGGAACCAAGCCAACATGGAAACAAAAATGATTATGTTTTCTGAAAGAATGTAATTTGAGGAAACAAAGGGTCATACATTTACAAAATGTAATAAAATGACAGCACTGTGGACAAAAATTAAGATGAAGGTTTTAAACTTCAGTAATGTAAATTTACAGATGACACAGTATGGCTAATATGAAGAAATATGATAGAGGAGACTAGAAAAAGCTTTGACTATATGTTTATGGGAATTACGGACAGGAAGATTTTTTTAAGTGCTTTACAATAATGTATGCTAACTAGGCTATATTACAAAAATCATTTTTGATTATAAAACAGCACGAGGAGCTTAAGTTTTTATTCAGAGTAGAAAACGTATGAAATGTAATTTTATACATTTATTTTGGATTTTTATTTGGTTTAAATTATGTGCGTACTTTTATTTGTTCAAGTTTTAAATTTGTCTCTTTCAGCTTTTCCCGGTTAGGGGTCGCCACAGCGGAACTCCGGTCCACTAATGATTGGCAGTTGATTTTTTACATACCGGCTTGCCAGGCCTGACGCACAACCTTCAATGAAGGTACGCCCATTCATGCACATCTCCATGCAGAAGATGCTCTAGCTGAGAATCGAACCGGACAGCGTCTTACTGTCAGGCGACAACGCTACCGCAGCACCACCACCGCAGTTGTTCAAGTTTTAAATAATTTTGTAAAAATACTTCAGCTGATATTTAAAAGCAAGACTGCAGAGTAAATTGAGTGCTCTGACTTTGTTTTAAATGATATGCATTTATTTCAATGCCATGAAAACTTCCAAACCCAACTGAGCTATGACTAACTCAGGCAGGTGGGACCTCAGCCTAACATCTCATCCAAGGAATGGCACCTTAGGAGTGCAGGAACCCCCCCACATACACACACACGCATGAACACTTATGTTGTACTATAGTATCAGTACTGGAAAAATAAATCCAATTGCCTGGTGTGGAAGGTTAACTCATAGGGTTAGGATTAAGCACACTTTAGTAAGGATGGACAGGGTGGTATTTTTTTGATCATGTTCACTGATTTTTTCCCCCCACAGTCTTTGGAAACACCGCTTCCAATCAGGTTAGTTAATTTAATTTCATTTGTACAACCAGTGCCATATTAAATTAACATTTACTATGTATACACATTATATACTCCATTCTTAACTCATGCGACTTTGAATTATACTGTATGCTGTCTCTCAATGCATCAAACTTTTTTTTTATGTGCAGTGACTGTACGTACTTTGTTTCTCCATCTTTTCTACTTGCCACAAAACTGAAAATGAGGTCTTCCAACCGATGTAAATAAACCAAAAAAGGATAATATTAAGGCTTGCATGATGCTGCTTCTATATATGCTTTACCTAATTATATTGAATCTTTTTTGACTGTACAATCCAAATGTCTACTGTCAGTAAGTAGATATGAACTGTAAAAGATTAGCTAGATTTTTAATAGACATGTATATATCAAAAACTATTTAACAGTAAGTAGATAAGAACTGTATTACCTTACTATGATTTTGCATTTCTTAGTTTATTTGGATACATAATTAGTACCACATATCTTGCACATAAGTGTTTACATCTAACTGTGTTTTTATGTATGTCTGGAACTCTTCTCCCTACAAATTTACTGCTCCGCTGAAAAAGTGATATATCAAGCTGGATATTCTCAGTCAACAAATATAAGCAAATGTGGAATTCTCCAACTGATTCCACAGATTCTTCAGACAATAATGAAATATTCTCATAAGTAACCTGACATTTTGTATCATCATTACAATGGTTGATGATCCAGAACAATAAGAAAAAAGCCAACCTGCCAGAGAAGTCTGAGCTATGAGCAAATTAAACAAAACAGCTACACTTTGCAGTCATCCTACAAGCAATCAATGAGCAAGTGGTCTACTGGTATCACCCTAATTTTTGTTTTCCCCGTACTAACTTTCCCTCACTACCATTCTCATTGTTTGAATAGGACAATATTCCAATTGAAATGACAACTTTTACATTTTTTTCCTCCTCAAGGTTACCCGACCATGAAGCAAGTGTATATAAAGTAAGGGAGAATGTGGGGGTGCTTGGGAGCTCTCCCCTTGAAAATTCTTACTTAACTATTACGCAGCTGCTGTTCACGTAAATTATGTAATGCGTCAGCTGTGAGTGATGACTTAGCTTCTGGAACTCCACTTCATGTAGAGCAACAGTATAGTTGTGTAAAATCTTACACAACAGTAAATGTCCTTCTCTTCACTTTTACAGTATTCTTAACCTTAGGGATCTCCTGCCAAGTATAACCCAATGTCTGGAAAGTATACCAAAGCCTTTAGATCTTGAATGTACTGTACATAAAGAATAGTTGTGTAAAATCTTACCATAACCACAGATGTCCTTCTCTTCCATGTTGCTGTATTCATAACATGAGAGATTCCCCGCCTAGGTGACCTGAACGTCCAGCCAGTATACCAAAGAGTTGCTCTATTGTTAGGTATATGCAACATTGTGCACACGATGCAGCCGATGTAGGCCATAAAACTGACGTCTACACATACCATCCTCAGAACTGAATGCCCCAGTCAGAACACCAGTCCAAGGATAAGATGAAAAGGCATTTATCCAAAAAAGAACATGAACTAAGGGGGAAGGTGGGTGGGATAGAATACTGCAACATGGAAGAGAAGGATATCTATGGTTATGGTAAGATTTTACACAACTATTCTATATCATTCTATTCCCATGTTGCAGTATTCATAACATGAGGGAGAGTACCAAAGCTCATGAGAGGGAAAGGGAGGCTGGAACACAGGAAGTCTCCATAAATCCATGCAGAACTGCCCTGGTAAAACCTGCCCTGGATCTGGAGACAGTGTCCAACTTGCAGTGTTTAGTGAAGGTGTAGACAGAGGACCAAGTAGCTGCTTCCAAGATAGAGACAGTGTCCAGACCCTTGAAAAAAACCACAGAGGAAGCTACAGTCCTGGTGGAATGGGCCTTAACTGAGGAAGAAGTGTTTTCCCCTGCGACAAGTAGCAGAAAGAAATGGCTTTAGATATCCAAGAGGAAATAGTCTGTTTAGAGACAGGTTTACCCAGCACTTTGGGGTGAAAAGGAACAAACACCTCGTCAGACTTCCTAATGGATTTGGTCTTATACAGGTAAAATCTGAGTTGTCTATGTACATCCAAAGTGTGGAGTTCCCTCTCACTCAAGTTTTGAGGGATAGGGAAAAAGGTGGGCAAGTGAATGGATTGGTTAAGGGACAAGTCATTAACCACGTTAGGCATGATGGAAGGATTGGTAAAAACAGAAACCCAATCTCTTTGGAAAATTAAAAAGGATTGTGAAGCTATTAAAACTTGAAGCTCAGAAACTCTCCTAGCAGAGGTGATGGCTACTAGTAAAACAGTTTTCCAAATGCAGAGTTTTAAAGAAGCAGAAGCTGCAGGTTCAAAGTGTGTCTGAGTCAGTTTTTTTTTCAGAACAAATTTCAAATACCAGGGAGGAGGGTACAGGTTTCCTGGGAGGTCTGATGTGCAGGATGCCTTTTAAGAAAAGCTTAACTTCTAGCCTAGAAGCTAAGGGGGGGAGATAAAGGCAGACATGCAAAACTGGTTGATAAATGGGCTTATACTGAAGAATAAGTCAATCCAGCTTTGAGCAGCTCTCACAAGCAAGACAGGACTAGGGGAATATCCAATAAAAATGGATCTAGTCGCTTGTTAAGACACCAGATGGAGAACCTCTTCCATTTGGACAAATAGGATCTCCTGGTATTGGGTTTACTGGCCTCCTGCACAACTAGAAGAACATCCTTAGAGAAAAGGTGTCTGAAAGGAATCAGAAGCCTATCATCCACAGTGTCAAATTCAGTTTGTTAGATGTGTGCGAATAAGAGATCACTTGTCTCATGTAAGAATATCCATCCTGTGAGGTAATTTGTGATGACTACTCTTGGCTAATTGCAGAAGAGGGAACCAGTGTTGTCTTGGCCAAAAGGGGGTCACCAGCAAGATGTCTGAGGTGTCTTGCTGAATCTTCAGCAAGACTTTCTGAATAAGAGGGAAGGGGAATGTGTAGAGAAGCATCCCCTTCCAAGAGAATGAAAGGGCATCCACCTTCAATACCAGAGGGTGTAGAGCTCTGGCATAAAATTTTAAAAGCTGTTTGTTCAGAGGGGAGGCAAAAAGATTGTTTGGAGTTGTACCCCACTGGTGTAGAATGTCCAGAAACACATCCCTATGGATTATCCATTCGAGGCTTGTGTCAGGGATCTTGTCAGTGTGTCTACTAGAACATTTTGAGTTGAGTGGATGTAGACCACTGTCTAAGTTACCTTTGTTTGTAAGGCAACCTCCCAAACTTGTAGAGCTAACCTGCAGAGAAGGTAAGACTTTGTCCCGCCCGCTTGTTCACATACTAAAGAAATGTGGTGTTGTCTGTGGGCAGTTTCAAGGGGCCTGGTCGAAGAGATAAATAAAAGGCTTGAAGTGTAAAATCAGAGCTCAAATCTCCTTGATGTTGATGCGTTGTTTTCTTATCGAAGGAAACCACAGGCCTTGGACCTTTAGATTTCCCAAGGTGGCTCTCCCCACCCCAGGTCTGAGGCATCTGTAAACATCTCCTGAATGGGGTCTTCTGAATGCAGAGAAACTTTGGCAATCAGAAGAACGGTAGAAGCTGGCTTTTGGACTGGTGGGAGAGAAGTACTGAGTTTGGTACATGCAGTGGTATGGCCTATATCGGCTACATCCTGGGTGCAACATCGCATGTACCAAGCAGTAGCTGAAGTCTTTGGTATACTGGCTGGACGTTCAGGTTGCTTAGGCAGGGAATCCCTCATGTTATAAATACTGCAAACATGGGAGTAGGATATCACATGTGCTCCTTGTACAGGACATAAGGCATAAAGGTGACAGACACAGATAGACAAAACTAAATTGCTCCAATAGGGAACAATCTCCATAGGACAAAGAAAGCTATGCATATCCAGGAGGAGAAAATACACATGGAAAAGGGGAGACCCTCAACCAAGAAGAAAACCAAATCAAGGCAGGCAAAACAAATGGGGGTGGAGGGAGAGACTGAATACTGCAACAATGAAGAGAAGGATTATCTTTTTATGGTAAGATTTTACACAACTGTACTTTGTCCTTCAACAGATCACTGTTGCAGTATTCCTAACCTTAGGGAGAGTACAAAAGCTCAAGAAAAGGAGTAGGAGGTGGAAGGCTGGGGAGAGCCCTCAACAAACCCATGTAGGATGACCCTAGCAAAACCTGCTCTGATCCTAGAAACCATATCCAATTTATAATGCTTAGTACAGGTATACACTCAAGACCAAGTAGCAGCTTCAAGAATGGAACTGGGTCCAAACCCTTGAAGAAAACACCAGAAGAGGCAACAGACCTAGTGGAATGAGCTCTAACAGAAGTAGACAGACACTTGACATGAACAGAATAACAAAGAGAGATGACCCTCGATATCCAGGAGGAGATGGTTTACTTAGAAACAGTCAAACCCAATGTCCTGGGATGAAAAGAAACAAAAAGCTGGTCAGACTTGTGAATGGCTTTAGTTTTATTCAAATAATACTTGAGCTGTCTGTGCAAATCCAAGGTATGCAGGACCCTTTCACTAGCAGGCAGAGGGGAAGGAAAAAAAATGAGTTGTACTGTCTGATTCAAGGACAACTCATTAACAACCTTGGGCATACAGATTAGTATGATGGGACAGCCCTATTACCCACAGTGTCAGTTGAAGAGTGGACAAGTGAGGCTGGATGAGTGACCTCTTGTCTTGTAAGAGGAGGTCCAACTGGTGAGGTGACTTGTGGTGATTGCCTCTGGCTAGTTGCATTAAGAGGGGGAACCAGTGCTGTCTTGGCCAAAAGGAAGTCACTTGCAAAATTTTTGGGGAGTCCAGCTGAATCTTCTGGAAGATTTTTGGAAGAAGAGGAAGGGAAGGAAGGCATAGAGAAACTTCCCCTTTCAAAAAAAAAGAAAGGGTGTCTGTCTTCCATGCAAGATGACATGGCACTCTGGAACAGAAGAGAGGGAGCTGCCTGTTCAGAGGGCAGATAAAAATATCTACCTGAGGAATACCCCCCAATGGACAATGTCCAGAAACACGTCTCTGTGAAGTATCCATTCATGAACCTGTGTTCTGGACTTGCTCAAGGACTCTGCCACCAGACTGTGCTCAAAGGGAATACACACTGCCTGAAGAGTTAGCTGATAAATGACAGTCAGATCCCAGGCCTGAAAAGCCAGCTTACAAAGAAGGTAAGACACTGTGGTGTTGTCCGTGTAAATCTTTTGGGGGGCTGGAGAGAACATGGGGGTAAAAATCCTAATGGGCCAAAAACAGAGCTCTTATTTCTTTGATGTTGATATGGTCTGACTTCTGATGGGGGTGGGGCAGAGATCTTGAACGTTCAGTTGACCATAAGAAGCACCCAGCCTCATGTCTGAAGCATCAGTGAACAATTATTGAGAAGGAACCAGAGGCTGAAAGGGCAAACCTGGGTTAAAGGTAAGTTGTTGAATCCACCACTCAAACTCCCACTTGAAACAAGGAAGGAGAAGCACTCTGAAATCTAGAAGGTGGCAATGCTAAAGCCAAACTGACTTCAGGTACCAATGAAGCTTCAAAATATGCAGACTGGCAAGAGGGAGCATTGGAACAGAAGAGGCCATGAATCCTTGGGACTGAAGAATCTCTCTGACTGGAATGGCAGACAGGAAGAAGAGGCTGATAGAAAAATGTCAAGGACAAAGCCTTTGGAGGTGCAAGAGAGGAAAGCCTTTGGAGGTGCAAGAGAGGCCAACATTGGCACGGTCTAAATCCTGCAGTCCAGATACACATGATCCTGACATGGAGTCAGGACAGACTTTTGGAAGTTGATAGTGAACTGCAGACTTTGAAGAAAAGATATGGTGACCTCTAGAGCCTGTAACTCGCAAGTGGGAGAAAGAGCCTGAATCAACAGGTCATCTAAATAAGGAACAATTTGAATGTCTTACAGCCTGCAAAAGGCAATCAAAGGAGCTAGGCATTTTGTGAATACCACCACAAGTAGCAGAATGTTAAATATCAACCACGAAAAACACAGCCCGTGAAATCCTTCCAAAAGTTTTTATTAAAACAACAAACAAGTAATCTCTGTAGCACTTCGGCAAATATGGTAAAGTACAACAAAAAACCAGGCTTAAATAGTGGGAAGTATACTTGCTGTGTTCAGTTCAAGTTAGTCACAGAAGGTAACCAAATGTTCCACAAAGAGAAACGAAGCTGTAAACTATAAACTGCTTTACTTTGCGAACTCTTAATCCAATAAACAAGAGTCAAAAATCACCATAGAGTGTTCATTCGAACCTGCTCATCCACTGGGCAATAGCTTGTAGAAAAAACACGCAGCCAGCATGTAAAAATAAATCCAAGCGTCCAGTAGAAACCACTTTTATTAGAATAATTAAAACACAGGGCTAGCGCTTTCAACGAATCTTCATCAGGCCACTAACAAACAAACATACTAGCATCTCTTTTATAGCAAAATGCTAGAGTCAACTACTGATGTCACATCCTGTTTGGACATACTGAAGTCAACTTTGATGTCACATCCTGTTATACATAAAATATTTAAAGTGACATCACTTTTGTAGTAAAACGCTACAGACAACTCTGATGCCACATCCTACTACATATAAAATATTATAAAATATTTTAAAAAAGTTTTAAATTATTTAAAATATTTAAAATATGTATGCAGACATTTTGTAGACATATTCTGAAATAACATTTTACCCTGCTTTAACTGCTGCTACATTTAACATTCAAAATGTTTTAAAATATTTTGAATATCTATGTAACCATCTCATAGACAATCTGCAGCAAATAAAGTGTTTCAAAATTACATACTATTTTCCTATAAATACTGCTACTTATATGCATATTAGTAACAAAAATGGCACGCATATTTAATGAATGATACAATCCCATTTGAGACACTTGTATGTATAAATACATGCTTAAAATAGGGATCAAATTAATAAAGATATTAATATCTACACATGAGCTATTTAGCATAATTATAAATGCACAAAAATAATCATTCAAAAAGCTACATCAAAAACTTGTACAGCGTGTGCTTCTAAATATCATAATATCTGTAACAGCATAAATAATTCAGATCAGACATGTGCACACGCAGAGATGTTAATACAGCTGGTATTATAAACATAAAAATATAAAAAATATATATGAGACTGAATGTGTACACTGCCCTGCGTTTTATGTAGGGAAGACGGACAGAAAGTTTAAAGACAGAATTAGGGAACACCTATATAAAATCATTCTAAGTGACATGTTCTTCAAATGCTCTGTCTAGGCATGTACTTAATACATCCACCCAACATAGCTTTTTGTTTCAAGTAATTCAAAACAATGTTCCATCTCGTAGAAGAGGAGATATTTTTAACACCACGGAACAGATAGAGGCCAAATGGATCATCAGGCTTAGGGCTGATTTGCATCCAGGCCTCAATGACAGAGTCTCCATCAAACCTATACTCAAAGCTAGGAAATTTCATTGAAGCTTTTCACCCTTTGCCACCCTGTATTAACTTCTGGCTGGTTTTACTTCCACTTTTATAACATTTTTATACATCACATTTTTCCATTTTCTCTCCATCGTTGTCTCTGTTATTTTACTCTGCAGGCTTATTAGGGGCCAATTGTTGTGAAAGATGCTGATATACCATGTGTTCCTTTTTCATCCAGCACACACATTTCACCTGATTTTGCACATTCAGTCTCATATATATTTTTTATATTTTTATGTTTATAATACCAGCTGTATTAACATCTCTGCGTGTGCACATGTCTGATCTGAATTATTTATGCTGTTACAGATATTATGATATTTAGAAGCACACGCTGTACAAGTTTTAGATGTAGCTTTTTGAATGATTATTTTTGTGCATTTATAATTATGCTAAATAGCTCATGTGCAGATATTAATATCTTTATTAATTTGATCCCTATTCTAAGCATGTATTTATACATACAAGTGTCTCAAATGGGATTGTATCGTTCATTAAATATGCGTGCCATTTTTGTTACTAATATGCATATAAGTAGCAGTATTTATAGGAAAATAGTATGTAATTTTGAAACACTTTATTTGCTGCAGATTGTCTATGAGATGGTTACATAGATATTCAAAATATTTTAAAACATTTTGAATGTTAAATGTAGCAGCAGTTAAAGCAGGGTAAAATGTTATTTCAGAATATGTCTACAAAATGTCTGCATACATATTTTAAATATTTTAAATAATTTAAAACTTTTTAAAATATTTTATAATATTTTATATGTAGTAGGATGTGGCATCAGAGTTGTTTGTAGCGTTTTACTACAAAAGTGATGTCACTTTAAATATTTTATGTATAACAGGATGTGACATCAAAGTTGACTTCAGTATGTCCAAACAGGATGTGACATCAGTAGTTGACTCTAGCATTTTGCTATAAAAGGGATGCTAGTATGTTTGTTTGTTAGTGGCCTGATGAAGATTCGTTGAAAGCGCTAGCCCTGTGTTTTAATTATTCTAATAAACGTGGTTTCTACTGGATGCTTGGATTTATTTTTACATGCTGGCTGCGTGTTTTTTTCTACAAGCTATTGCCCAGTGGATGAGCAGGTTCGAATAAACACTCTATGGTGATTTTGACTCTTGTTTATTGGATTAAGAGTTCGCAAAGTAAAGCAGTTTATAGTTTACAGCTTCGTTTCTCTTTGTGGAACATTTGGTTACCTTCTGTGACTAACTTGAACTGAACACAGCAAGTATACTTCCCACTATTTAAGCCTGTTTTTTTGTTGTACTTTACCAGTTTTGTTTATTATCAGGCGAACAGAGGGTAGTGAGCACTATTCTTTGTTTTTAAACTTCGGCAAATATGCCTTTACAGAGTATACCATATTTTTCAACTGTCCCCCCTTAAATACATACATTCATAAAACCATGATCCAATTAAATTGTCACATTTATTCAATTAATTAATCACAGCATACACTTCCAATTGTATTCCCTATTCAGTCTACCAGGAAATAAAGTGCCATATTTTAAAATCAACATAGATTCCTTTTTCCATAGTTTACTTTTTACATTATTTATATTTACCCCATCATAGGCAATTTGTTCCAAAACTGTAGCTTGTAACCCCTGTGAGTTACTATCATGTTCGTCTCTAAATTGTAAAGCTACAGGATTTTCTTCCCTTCCTTTTTTGATATGTCTGATATGTTCCCTTACAGTACCAACATTTCTTTTACTCTCTCCTATATAGAACTTATTACATGGGCATTGAATCCCATATACTATTCTCTCACTCTGACATCCATATATTCCTTAACCTGGAACCTTTTTCCATTTATTTTTTCAAAACCTTTCACTATATACCTACAGCTTTTACACTTTCCGCATGGAGCAGTGCCTTGCAATACAAGTTCATTGCTTCTTTCTATAATGGGCAGACAAAACTTTCCATGCACTATAAAAGCCTTAATTCTGTGAATACCCTTAGTCAGTAGAGAGGACAAAGGAAAAAGCAGAAAACAGAAAATGAGAGGAAGAAAAGTACAGTTTTGTACCTACCATAAATGTAGATGTCCGAGAGGTATGCATCTGCAGTCCTTACAAATGGGTTGTCCTGTCGTCAGGCAGCCCTTCGGTCGTCCGGATTCCAAAGTCTGGATCTGGCCTCGGCTGATGTCGCACTTCACCCGACGTCATAGCTGCAGTTCTTCGGGTATAAAGGTATTAGCCGACGCCATTTTCCTCAGTGTTTCTTGCCCCAGATGCCAGGTGCCCTCTAGGAAGGCTAAATTTGGATAATTGCAAAAGTTTCCAAATAAGAGAGAGCAAATAAAAATAACATGTATATACATATATACAAACAAATACACCATAATAGATTCCCCCAGCTAGCTAGAAGATGGGCAAATACCCTAGGAGTACCTCAGAGGGGAAGGAGGGAGGGTAATCCTGACTGCAGATGCATACCTCTCGGACATCTACATTTATGGTAGGTACAAAACTGTACTATGTCCTTCAAGGATGCATCTGCAGTCCTTACAAATGGGTAGAATACCATAGCCAAACTGGGGGAGGAGGAGTAATAAGATTATGGTGTAGTTAAGATCCCTTGCAAAACAGCAGTGGCAAAACCTGCTCGGGATTTGAAGTATAAGGGTAGATTATAATGCTTGGCAAATGTATGCATGGAGCTCCAAGTAGCAGCCTCTAAAATGTAACAAAAAAACGCTGCAGGATAGAGCTGGGAAAATACGTTGCTCGTCGGAATCAGTAACAGGAATTCTTGTAATAATCAGAAGAAATCTTCTCGTAAGAACAATTTATTTAATTTCTGAGGAAGACTGGCTGTTGGATCCAGTCGAAAGCGCTTAACTCAGTTGTATATGTGAAAAGTATCCCAGTTTTCTTTTCATTGTATATGGTTTTTATCGCATTTGGATTTTATTAAATAAATTGTTCTTACGAGAAGATTTCTTCTGATTATTACAAGAATTCCTGTTACTGATTCCGACGAGCAACGTATTTTCCCAGCTCTATCCTGCAGCGTTTTTTTGTTGGATTTTCAGCAGTCTGGATTTGTGTTTTGAGCCTCTAAAATGTATTTGGTAGCCACTCCTCGTAAAAAAGCTGTAGTAGTGGCTGTAGCCCTTGTGGAGTGAGGTCTGATGTTTTCTGGAGTTCTCTTCCCATGGTAAGAGTAACAAAATCTAATGCAATTTCCTATCCACTTAGAGATTGTCTGTTTTGAAATTGCTTTTCCTTCCATTCCTGTTGCATATGCTACCAGTAGCTGGTCAGTTTTTCTATTGCTCTTGGTCCTGTCCAGGTAGTAGCGCAATTGTCTATGTACATCCAAGGTATGTAATAGTCTTTCTCCCCTGTTCTGTGGGTTGGGGAAGAATGTAGGCAGGTGGATAGCTTGGTTTAAAGATACCCTGGAGACCACCTTTGGCATAAAAGTAGGATTAGTTCTCATGGACACTCTATCTTGATGGAAGATAAGGAAGGGCTGTACTGCCATTAATGCCTGTAGTTCAGAAACCCTTCTTGCTGAAGTGATTGCAAGCAGGAAAGCAGTTTTCCATGATAAGTACTGTAATTCTGCTGTTGCTGCTGGCTCGAAAGGAGGGAGTGTCAACTTTTACTAGCACAAAGTTCAAGTCCCATGCGGGCAATGGTGGCTTCCTAGGTGGTTTTACATTTTTAATTCCTCTCAGAAACTGCCTGAGTAGAGGATGTGAGAAGACTGGAGGGTCCATGTTGTATTCTGCTGAAATAGCTGATGCATGAATCTTGATGGAAGAATAGGACAGGCCATTGTGGAAGAGCTCTGCCAAGTATTCCAGGATGTTAGCTATGTTTACTAGTGACACATTTTCTCCTTTTGCTGCACTCCAAATGAGATATCTTTTCCATTTTGCTGAATAATTTTTCCTTGTTGAGGGTCTGCGAGCCTCCAAGATAATGTCTTTAACCCTTTGAGATAAATCTGGGTTATTTTGTCTTATGCAATGTTCCAGGCAGCCAGCTGCAGTGTTTTTAGGTTTGGATGCAGGGTTTTGAAGTTGTTCTGTGTTAACAGTAAGGTAACTAGGGGCAGAGGCCATATTTGTTCCCGAGACATGCTCCTCAGTAATGGGTACCAATGCTGCCTCGGCCAGTCTGGAGCTATCAGGATGATCCTTGGACGGTCTTCTTTGATCTTCAATAGCACCTTGTGCATCAAAGGAAGAGGTGGGAATGCATATGCTGTCAGGTTTTTCCAACTGAAAGATAGGAGTCCACCTTCCAAGCAAGTGGGTGGTATGCCCTCGTGCAGAATTTTTTCAATTGGTGGTTGTGTGGGGATGCAAATAAGTCTATTTCTGGTAGTCCCCATTTCCCTGTAATGGTTTTGAAGATGTCTGGATGCAGCATCCATTCGTGGGCATCCGTGGTAGTTCTGCTTAGGATGTCTGCTAGTATATTTTCTTTTCCTGGTACAAATATTGCTTGTAACTGAATGTTGAAGCTCAGGGCCACATTCCAGAGGTCCATTGCCATCCGGCATAGAGGGTATGAATGTGTGCCTCCCTGTTTGTTGATGTACCACATAACTGTGGTGTTGTCCGTCCTTATCAGCAATTGACCCTCTCGAAGAAATGGTCTGAATTGCCAGTTTTACTGCCAGCATCTCCTTTTGATTTATGTGTAGGTTCAGCTGGTCTTGAGTCCATAAGCCTTGTATGCACTTGTCCAGCATGTGTGCCCCCCAACCGAGGTCTGAGGCGTCCGTTGTGATGGTCTGGCTTGGTTGAGTGCTGTGGAAGGGCAGTCCTTTGTTTGATTGACAGGCCTGAGCCCACCATTGGAATTCTTGCTTCAGGCATGGAATTATTGGAATTTGGGTTTCTAGGCTGTGCTTGTGCTGAGACCATAAATTCCTTAGGTACCATTGTAACTTTCTCATATGTAGTCTGGCATGTGGAATCAATATTATGCAGGATGCCATGTAACCCAGGGCTTGCAGGACTTTCCTTGCTGTTAGCTGGTTCTGCTTTGTTAATGCCATGAAGTAGAGAGGAAGGTGCTTCTGTTTTTCTACTGTGAGGGATGCCATTTGATTTGATGTGTCCAGCTCTGCAATCAAGAAAGTTATCCTTTGGGATGGTATCAGCCTTGACTTTTTTATATTGACTGTGTATCCCAGGGCTTGCAGTAGATGAATGACCTTTTTCAAATCTTTTGTTAATTTGTTTTTGTTGTCCGCTTGTAACAGGCAGTCGTCCAGGTAAGGGTAAATTTGAATTCCCTGAAGCCTGCAATGAGCAATTACTGATGCCAGGCATTTCGTGAATACTCTGGGCGCAGTAGATAAGCCAAAGGGCAATGCTGAGAATTGATAATGCTCTGATCCTGCAAGAAATCTGAGGTATCTTCTGCAATTTGGTCGTATGGGGACGTGCAGGTATGCCTCCTTGAGATCTAGAGTTACCAGCCAAGACTCCTTGCCCAGCATGGGAAGAAGCTGCTGTAGGGTCAGCATTTTGAATTTTGGAATGATGAGGTATGTGTTTAGAGCGGACAGGTCGAGAATAGGTCTCCATTGGCTTTCTTTCCTTGGCACCAGGAAAAGTCTGGAGTAAAATCCTTGCCCTTGTTCCATAGACGGCACCCTTTCTATAGCTCTCATCCTTAGTAAGTGGTTTATTTGTTCTAGAGCTTTTGTCTTCTGATTTGGAGGAAGGTTTGGCATTCCTCTCTTCCTTGGTAGAGTATGGAAGTGAAACCTGTAACCTTGGTCTATTGTCTGTAAAATCCATTTGTCTCCTGTGATGTGATGCCAGTTTACTGAAAATAAGGCTAGCTTTCCGCCTAAGGGTGCTTCTAGCTGTTCCCTGGTAGGCGGTGTCAGAGCCAAGTCACTGTGATTGTCCTGTGGAAGTGGTGGTGGCTGGATCTGTGGCAGTACCTCGCTGGTTGTTAGCCTGCCACTGACGTCCCCTGTAGGCACCTCTGGATTGACCCCTGCCTCTTGGGCGCCTATTCCTGCCTCTCTGAGCTCTGGAGGTGTCTGGAAAGGACCAATTCTTGGAAGGCCAGTTCCTACTAAACCTTGGAGGCTGGACCTGCAAGAAATCCTTGACTGTCTGGACAGATTTTGCTTTCTCTTCCACCTTCTTCAGTACCTGCTGTGCAGGGGAGCCAAACAAACTGAGCTTATCCATGGGAGCATCTAGGAGCTTTGATTTAACATGGTCTGGTAAGGACTGCTCTTTTAACCATGCATGTCTTCTGATCACTGTACCAGTCATAGCTGATCTAAAGGAAGCCTCCAGTGCATCATAGCCGCATTTTAAGGAATGATTACTGACCTGCTGAATGTTGTGTACCATTTCCTGAACTGATTTTTTGTCTAATGGTTCATCCGAGGACAGTTTTTTAGTTAACTGATCTAACATAAATTCCTGATACTGAATCATGTGGAATTGACAGTTTAAGGCCCTAGCGGAAAGAGTAGCAGAAGTGTAAACTTTTTTACCCCATCTCTCTAAGGCCCTAGATTCCCTTTCAGAGGGGAGGGGTTTTTTGGCAGAGGTAGCTGCTACAGCCTTGGGTCCCTGGGAGATAGTTTCAGGATCTGAAAAAGGAGCCTTATACAAATGATAATGTGTGTCCGGAACCCTGTAGTACCTGTCGGGCTTAGCAGGGGCCGGAGGAAGAGAATCAGGAGCAGTACAAGCATCATTAAATGCATCATCCACAACAGTAAGTACTGGAGGAATGGCTAAAGGCCTATGCTGTGGCAAATGCAAAAAGGTCCTAAGCCTTTTCCTAGAGTCTGAAAAATCCTGGCCCTGCCATTGAAATTGTTCCCTCATAGCATGCAAGGTTTCCCCAAAGAAAATTCCTCAGGCGGAGAGGCAGAAGGAATGGACTCTTCTGCATCAGAGTCCTCATAAGGAGAATAAGGGCCCTCTGGAGGGTTTGTATTATCTGAATCATCAGAGGAGTCATCTGAAGAAACTGGCTCAGGGGGCTCTGCTCTAGGCCTCTTCTCTGGAGGTGGGTGAGAGGCCCTGTCTGGGTGAGGTTGGGATCCCCGGATCAAAGAAATGAGATCCTCTGCTAGACTAAGCATTTGAGAACTAGAGCTAGGCCTGTGAGAGGGGGTCTTAGCAGGCACAGTTTTGGTAGATTTTGCTGCTTTAGCCCTGGCAAAAGCCTTAATCGACATGGATGCAGGGGGCCTAGCAGCTCCACGTGCAGGAGTAGATATATCTAAAGGAATAGTATCAGATAAATCCTGTGAACCTGCAAGAGCAGGTGGGATTTCAGTAGCAGATTCAGCCATGCTGGATAAGGCCTCGGTAGGAGGCAAGCTTTCGGCCGATGGAAGAACCGTGGACTTGATTTCAGCCGAAACCGAGACACTCGCGGTTGACAACCGCGGTTTCGGCCGAAACCGCGGACCGCGAATGTCGGTCCTTTTCCTTGCGCTTTTTAGTTAATTGCGAAGTCGGAGTTTCCGACGGCATAATGTAAGCAAAAGCGGAGCCGAAAAACTCCTCAGCAAATTCCGACCGACGTCTAAGCGTCCGTCGGTTGAAAGAAGCACAGGCTAGACAAGCTGCTACGTCGTGGTCTGGGCCTAAACAAGGTAGGCAGTAAGAGTGGAAATCTTTATGAGGTATTTGTTTCCCACAAGTTAAACAGTTATTCACTTTTTCTGACATTGGCTGAGGCAAGAAAGAGTCCCCAACGGGGTACTTAGCTTTTAGAAGTCTTCGGTAGTAGTAATCTCTGGTTCTGACCGACCGGCACTTGCGTGCAGCTTCTGCTTGGCCACGCGGCAAGAAAGACTGAGGAAAATGGCGTCGGCTGATACCTTTATACCCGAAGAACTGCAGCTATGACGTCGGGTGAAGTGCGACATCAGCCGAGGCCAAACCCAGACTTTGGAATCCGGCCGACCGAAGGGCTGCCTGACGACAGGACAACCCATTTGTAAGGACTGCAGATGCATCCTTGAAGGACATCAAAGAAACATAAAATCTTGAAAAAAAGGTGAATAGGAACATGAAGGTAAGCATCCTTTAGATCCATAGACACATGAAAAGCCTGGGGCAGCAACAGAGGAAATGGAGTTTGAAGAGAAAGCATCCAAAAAGAAGGAACCTTGAGAAAAGTGTTGAGCAAGGAAAGATCTAGAAAAGGTCTCCGAGTGACCTCTTTTCAAGGAATCAGGAACATTTTGGAGTAAAATCCCTTTCCCACTTGGGAAAGAGGAACTGGTTGAATAGTTCCCTGCTCCACCAGGGACACAAGAACCTCTGAGAAGAGGAAACTGCTCTACAGGAGGTTGAGGAATCCCTGAAAAAGGAAGGAGAGACTTTCACACCAAGAAGTAACCCTGACGGATGATGGACATAACCCAAAAATCTGAGGTGCTGAGTTACCAGTTTGGAAGACAAAGGGAGAGCTGAAGGGACAAGGGAAACTGGCCCAGGGTTAGAGGGGACAAAATATCAAAGAGGGGCAGGCTCATCAGAACAAAAGTCTTCAGTGTCAAAGGAGCCTGGGAAGATTTTTCATGAGCAGCTCACCTACCACCCTTACTGCCTTTAGTGGCCTGATGAGGCTGCCTGAGAACTAAAGCAAACCCAGTAGGATAGTTCCACTAGAACTTGGGGATAGGGGACACAAAATACATTCAAGATCCTGCAAAGGTGCAACTTTTTCTTGAAGTGATAAAGCCAAGAGTAATGCCTCATGGCAGACCCAAAGGCAGCATCCCCTGGAACAGGCATCAGCAGCATCATAGTTGCAGCTGATAGAGTGATAAGCCACCTGACAGGTAGAACTGTCTTCATCCCAGTGGAATGGAAAACCGCTACTGTCATCCCTTTGCACAAAGGGGGTGCATCCACAAACTCCGGGAAAGTACAGTTGTGTACACTTACCATAAATGTAGATGTTCGAGTGTATTCACTGTTACAGTCATCACATTTGGGTTATCAGCTTGCAGTAGCCCTCAGTCGGCCTGATTATCAAAGTCTTGGGTCCTGCGTCTGTTGCAGTTTCATCTTCCGTGAGGTAGTCAGCGGTATAAAGCATGCAGCCGACACCATTACATCAGTTTTTCTTGCCCCAGATGTAAGGTGCCCCTCTTAATGGGAAGCAATTAAATATTTTATATATATATATATATATATATATATATATATACAAGGTTATACCTCCAACAAAAAAGCAAATACACCAAAAAGCTTTTAAGTATAGTAAAAGAGAATAGAGGTATAGCCAAAAGAAGTCAGGGGGCTGGAGGGAGGGTAACCAGGACTGCAACAGTGAATACACTCGAACATCTACATTTATGATAAGTGTTCACAACTGTA
This sequence comes from Protopterus annectens, assembly GCF_019279795.1. Taxonomy (NCBI): domain Eukaryota; kingdom Metazoa; phylum Chordata; order Ceratodontiformes; family Protopteridae; genus Protopterus; species Protopterus annectens. The sequence goes on along the minus strand of NC_056741.1, from coordinate 615,116,448 downwards.
CTATGTTCTTCGTGTTTCACTGTTGCAGTCATCACATTTGGGTAGATTCCCAAAGCTAAGGATGGGAGGAGGAATTTAGATAGCAGTAGGACCAGCTATAAGGCCCTGCAAGACTGCAGTGGCGAAGCCAGCTCTGGATTTAGAGAAAATTGGTAAATGGTAATGCTTGGTGAAAGTATGTACAGAACAACAGGTAGCAGCTTCTAGGATGTCTCTGGTAGAGACACCACTGAGAAAGGCTGCAGAAGTAGATGCAGCCCTGGTTGAAATGGGTCTAATCCACTGTGGGATAGGTTTTCCATGGTGCTTATAGCAGAAATGAATGCAATGGCCTATCCATTTAGAAATGGTTTGCTTTGAAATAGCCTTCCTCTCTGCCCTTACAGCAAATGCCACCAGCAGTTGTTCGGATTTCCTTAAGAGGTTTAGTCCTGTCCAATTAAAATCTAAGTTGCCTATGCACATCCAAGGAGGGCAGTATCCATTCCCCTTTGTTCTGTGGATTAGAAAAGAAGGTTGGCAAATGAATGGACTGATTAAGAGCCACAATGGATACCACCTTGGGCATGAAAGAGAGATTGGTCCTGAGGGATACCCTGTCCGCATGAAAGATGATGAAAGGCTCCACACTGCCATAAGGGCCTGTAATTCAGATACCCTTCTTGCTGAAGTGATTGCTAAAAGGAAAGCTGTATTCCAAGAAAGGAATTTTAACTCAGCAGTTGCAGCTGGCTTAAAAGGAGGAAAAGTGAGTTTTCCAATACAAAATTAAGGTCCCAGGCCGGAGTTGGGGCTCTCCTGGGTGGTCTTAAGTCTTTGGCCCCTCTGTGGAACTGCTTGAGCAGTGGGTGAGAAAAGAGGGGTGGTTCTGTGTTGTAATGAGATGAAATAGCGGAGGCATGAATTTTGATGGAGGAAAAGGAAAGGTCCTTGTGAAGCATCTCAGTTAAGTATTGAAGAATCTGAGGTAAATTGGGCGCTGCTGTGGCCATTCCTTGAGTTTGGTTCCAGGCACAGAATCTTTTCCATTTTACAGCATAAGATTTTCTAGTACTAGACCTCCTTGTCACCAAAATGACATTCAACACTTGTTTACTGAGGGATGGTAACAGAGACATTAGATAATTAGCCAGGCTGCCAGGTTCAGGGTTTGAAGCTGGGGGTGCAGAATCTGGCTCTCCTGCTGAGACAGAAGGGTAGTGGTCTGAGGTAGGTGCCATGGGGCCAGCTGTGACACACTGCACAAGAGGGGTTACCAGTGTTGGCATGGCCAGTCTGGTGCAATCAGTATCATCCTTGGTTTGTCCTGTTTGATCTTTAGTAGTACTTTGGAGAGGAGAGGAAGAGGATGGAAGGCATAAACTGATAGATTTTTCCAACTGAAGGACAGAGCATCCACTTTCCAAGCTTGTTTGTGGGGAAGTCCTTGTGCAGAATTTGTCCAATTGGTAGTTCTGGGGGGAGGTAAACACGTCTATATCTCGGATCCCCCATTTGTTGATCAACATGTTGAAAATCTTTGGTTCCAGTTTCCACACATGTGGGTCCATGAAATTTTCTGCTTAGTTCATCTGCCAGTGTATTTAGTTTTCCTGGCAGGAATTGAGCCTGTAGATGCACTTGGTAGCTCAAGGCTGTGTTCCACAGATCCATGGATAGTCTGCACACGGGGTAAGAATGGGCACCCCCCTGCTTGTTTATGTACCTCATAACAGTGGTGTTGTCCATCTTTACCATTAATTGTCCTGGAAGAATGTGGTCCTTGAAGGCTGTCATAACATTCTGTACAGCTAACATTTCTTTCTGATTGATATGCAGGTGCATTTGACTTGGGTTCCATTTGCCCTGAATGCACTTCCCTGCCAGGTGAGCCCCCCACGCATAGTCTGATGCATCTGTTGTTAGGGTTTGGGTGGCAGGGGGTAGAGTGAATGTTAGTCCCTTGTTTTGATAGCAGACCTCTGCCCACCACAGGAATTCTAACCGTAGGCAAGGTATGATAGGAATCACTGCTTCTAAATCCTGAGAACGTTGACACCATAGACGTTTTAGATAGCATTGTAGTTTCCTCATATGCAGTTTTGCATATGGAATTAGTAGAATGCACAAGGCCATGAACCCCAAGGCTTGCAGTATTTGCCTTGCAGATAGCATGGTTTTTGTGGCCACTAGTTTGAAGTAAGTTGTCAAACGAATTTGTTTCTCTGGCATGAGGAAAGCCATCTGGGAAGTTGTGTTCAAGCTTGCTCCCAGGAATACAATTTGTTGACAGGGTACCAGATGTGATTTCTTTTCGTTTATGGTGTACCCCAGACAAGTTAACACTTTTTGTACAAATGCCAGATTATTCAGTAGTATGTCCTGGCTTTCTGCCTGAATTAGACAAACGTCCAGGTATGGGTATATTTGAATATTTCTTTGCCTGCAAAATGCAATGACTGGAGCTAGGCACTTTGTGAATACCCTGGGCACAGTAGATAAGCCAAAGGGCAGTGCAGAGAACTGACAGTGCATGCAGCCTGCTTTGAAGTGTAGGTATTTTATGCAAGATTCCCTGATTGGGATCTGCAGGTAGGCTTCCTTTAAATCCAGTGTTGCCAACAAGGCATCTTTGCCTATCATGGGAAGCAACTGGTGAAGAGTTAGCATCTTGAATTTTGGAATCACCAAAAAGGTGTTTAGGACAGGTCCAGGAGAGGACGCCATGAGTTGTCTTTTCTGGGTACCAGGAAAAGTCTTGCATAGAAACCTTATCCCTTTTCCTCTTCTGGTACAGTCTGAATAGCCTTTAATCTTAAGAAAGAGAGAGTACTTGCTTTTGAGCCTCTGCCCATTGATTTGGGGGTAGATCTGACCAACCATTTGGGGTTGGTAACGTGTGGAAGCGAAATCTGTATCCTTGGGAAACTATGTTTAAAATCCATTTGTCCTGGGTAATGAGTTCCCAGTTTTTTGCTTGCAGAGCAATCTTTCCCCCTAAAGGAGCAGTCAGTTGAGAAGTGATTAGAAGTTTTAAAGTCAAGTCATTGAGACAGCTTACCATAGGGGGGAGTCTTACTACTCCCTGATTTGGAAGTGGGAGCCCCCCACTGCTTAGTCCTGTGCGTACCCTTGGACTGAATCCTGGGTGTTCTGTTGGTTCTGGGTTTGAACTGAAAAGGCCTGGAAGAGACAGGAAAGGACCAATTTTTTTGAGGGCCAATGTCTACTAAATCTAGGAGGCTGCACTTGTAAGAAATCTTTAACAGTTTGCATAGATTTAGCTTTTTCCTCCATCTTTTTAAGAAATTCTTCTGCTTTGTGGCCAAACAGGCAGTCCTGATTTAAGGGAGCATCCAGCAATTTAGTTTTAACATGATCTGGCAAAGATTGCTCCTTAAGCCAAGCATGCCTTCTAAGTACAGACCCGGTGACAGCAGCCCTACAAAATACCTCTAGTGAATCAAAACCACATTGCAAAGTATGTTTTCCAACCTGTTCAGCAGAATGCATTAAATCTTGTAAATCCTTACTTTCAGCACAATCAGGAATCATCATCATTTTCTGTTTAAGCAATCCAATAATATGCTGCTGATACTTTAACATATGAAACTGGCAATTTAAGGCCCTGATGGCCAAGCTTGCAGAGGTGTATACCTTCTTACCCCATCTATCCAGGGCCCTGGAATCTCTATCAGAGGGGGTAGGATTTTTGGCAGTAGTAGCCTTCATGACCTTGGGTCCCTGTGACATGATCTCAGGATCCGCAGTAGGATTTTTTAAAAGGAACTTATGAGAATCAAGAACCCTGTAATATCTATCAGGTTTTCTGTGAGCAGGAGGTAAAGAGTCAGGGGCCAAGCTAGATTCCGAAAAGGCACAGTCGACATTGTCCAGCACAGGAGGGATAGCTAAAGGCCTGTGTTGGGGCAGGAGTAAGAAATCTCTAAGCCTTTTTTAGAATCAGAGTAATCCTGGCTTTCCCAGTGAAAATGCTCCCTAAGAGTACGCAAGGTTTCACCAAAAAAAAAATCCTCTATGGGAGAAGCAGAGGGAATAGAGTCCTCTGCATCAGAATCCTCACAGGTAGATAAGGGTAAATCCTTGTCATCTGAGGAGACAGAAATTTCAGAATCCTGGTCAGAAGTATCATAAGCAAATTCAGTCCTAGGTCTCTTAGAGGGGGAAGGCTGGCTTGATTAAAGTAATAAGGTCTTCAGCCAGTCTTATTTGCTTTTCAGGCATAGAGGCCTGACCATGCGGTCTGGGCGTCGGTTTCCTAGGCATGGTTCGAGTTTTAGGCCTAGAAGAAGAAGATGGCGTTGGTTTAATATGCAAGTCAGTAGGCCTGAATACACCCTCAGAAGCCAGTGCCTGCACAGCGGCTCCGGACCCATCCGAGGTAGAAACATCCGCAGGTTCCAGACTTGAAGCATCTCGCGGCATACCGGACTCCAAATGGGTCTCAGTAGAGGCCTATGAATTTGAAGTAGTGGGTATCAGGGGCTGCGAAAGCACCTCACTAAGTAACGGCGAACTGGTGACTAGCTTAGGAGAAGCGTCGTCGGCAGCTTTGGACCTAGGTGGCCTATCTCTGTCTTTATCCTTTCATTTTTTCGGAATGTCAGTAGTCTGGGTGGCTTACCGAAGACATATCTGGATAATTGAACCAAGTACCAAAATATTTAGAAGAGAAAATGTACCGACGATGAATAGTTCATGGATTAAATAAGGCACAAAACTGACAGCGAGGTACGTCGTGGTCAGGGCCTAGGCAAGGAATACAGTATGAATGAAAATCTTTATGAGGTATTTGTTTTCCACAAGAAATACAATTATTGACTTTTACTGACATCGGTTTAGAGCAAGAAAAAGTTGAAGACTTCGGTTCTGAGTCTGCCGACCGGCACTTGCGAACTGCTTCTGCTTCAGGCACCGTACAGCAAGAAAGACTGGTGTAATGGGGTCGGCTGCATGCTTCATACCCCTGACTATCTGATGTCACGGAAGATGAGACAGCAACCGACACAGGACCCAAGACTTTAATAATCAGGCCGACTTGAGGGCTACTGCAAGCAGATAACCCAAATGTGATGACTGCAACAGTGAAACACGAAGAACATTTATAGCTCCATTAGCCAGACCATGGAACGAATCCTCATGGACCTTATTGACAAAGACATAGGAAATCTCCAAATGCTCAGCCCCATCCAGTTTTCCTTTAGCAAGGGGAGATCATGCCTGTTAAACTTGGACTTCAAGACAGTCACCAAAGCCCTAGATGAGGGAAATCTGTGCATACAGCCTACCTAGACTTAGCCAAGGCCTTTAACACAATCCCCCACTCAGGCATCATTGATAAACTCACCCAGCTGGGTATCAACCCATATATTGTCAGGTGGGTTGCAAATTGGCTCACTGATAGAACTCATACCATCAAAATAGGGACTTCACCTCCTCCAGCAGACCCATAACCAGTGGTGTTCCACAGGGATAAGTGCTGAGACCCCCTACTGTTCAGAATCTACTTCTCTGAAGTACAGGCTAAAACTAAAGGACAGTGGCTGACAAAGTCTGCTGATGACTGCAAAGTGGGAGCAATTATTGAAACCTCTATTGGATGTCAACATCCTGCAAGAAGGTCTTATGCAGTCTAATGACTGGTGCCAAAGTCATGGTCTTAAACTTAATGCAAAAAATGCATTATAATCCCTTTCAGCAAGGGTGATTTTCCTGCAAACTACCACATCAAAAGTAATACCCTAAGCACACAATCAGTGATGAGAGATCTGGGGACACAGGCTGACAGCAACATTAACTTCAATCACCATGTCTCCAGAGTGGTAGGAAAGGCATTTTATATTGCTCGTCTCATAAATAAGGGTATTGCCTCCAGAAAAAAAAGAGGTTATAACCCACCTGTACTCTTCCCTCATCAGACCAATTATAGAGTACAATGCTCCCTTTGGTCTGTTCCTTTCCAATCATCTGCACCAATTGGAGAGACCACAAAGGTTCCTTACAGTGGAAATTCAGGGTCTTCTGTTTTATGTGGACAGACTGAAATCATTGTCACTTAACTCTGTGTCATACAGACTGCTCAGAGACGACCAGTGCCTTGCATACAAAGCAATCTCTCACCCAGCTTTAATGGAAATGCTACACATTTGCAAGTCAAATGGTACAAGGTTCACTTGCTCAAAGGATCTTATCCTGGTATGTGACGTCAACAGAACTTGGTGGAGAGACAGATTTGTCTCACAGAGGTTGCCCCACCTTTGGAACAAGCTTCTTACTCATGTTAAACAAAGCCCCTCGTTGGCCATATTAAAGCGTAATTTGGAAGAATGGATGGGTAATCAGAAGTTCACCCCTGGGGTTCCACCTGTCTCTCTCTTGGACAGGGGCAATAGTGCTGATTTTAGTGTCTGCTTGAACCACACACTCTTGGGAACATGGGCTGAAATTGGCTAGGTGTTTAAAGGCTCTGGGTCAGTTCAGTCTAGTAACCTCCTATGAACCCAAAATAGATAAAACAGAAGACTTCCTGTTAGAATCAGGGAGGTAAGAAATAACTTGAGAAGCCTAGGCAATCAAGGCCAGAGCATATCTGGTCATATGGGTCTGGGAATTGATGGCCCAAAAGGTCAAAGTAGAAGCAGTATAGACCTTCTTTCCAATCATCTCTATTGCCCTTGTATCCTTATCTGAAGGCAGACACTTAGAAAAGGGCAAAAGGCTTGTCAGAGGAACACCACAGCAGAGTCAGCAGGAGGACACTTAAATAGAAACTGACAATACTCAGGAAGCTTATAGAACCTGTCAGGCTTTTTGCAGCAGGGGGCTGTGAATCAGGACTCTAAGAGGCAGCTATAAAAAAAGTCTAATAAAGCAGCCAACAAAGAAGGCATTGCAGGAGGTTTGGGAGTGTCCATTTGAAGTAGCTCATAAAAACCTCTTCTGGATATCAGACACCTGAGAAAAATTCCACTTAAAATATTACAGCACTCTGGCTACTGTCTCCCCAAAAGACAACTCCTCCAAAGGAGACTCAGGGCTAATGGAGTCGTTTTCATCAGTGCCATAAGCCAAAGGAGAAGGCATCTGGGAAGAGTAACACAAGGACCCTTTATCAGAATCTGAATCCTCATCCAAGTAGTCAGGTTCCCTAGGCCTTCTGGAAGCAAGGCCTTCTGGAAGCAGTAGAAGTCCAAGAAGGAGGAGAGACAGAAACCCTTTGGGGAGGTTTCAGGGCCATTAAAGCATTAAATAGGCCCTGAGTAAAGTCTTGTCATTCCCTCCGACAGTTATTAGGATGTGCAGATGAATGCAGTCTTCTGTTTTTTTCTTGGTAGGGACATCAGCCCTAACAAAAACATGAGGTTCCAAACCCTGACGGGATTCAGTAAGAGTACCCAGAACATCTTTGCTGACCAGAATTTGCTGAATCCCTCTAGGGTCCTCCAAGATTATCAACTGCAGTTCCCCCTGGACGTCGGGAGCAGACACCTGCAAAGTCTCAGAGGATGTGCGAAAGGAAGGATCCATACTGGCCTCTGACAGGGTCACAACAGGGGAAACCAAAGTCAAGACTGGATGGCCTACACAGCTACCACCCGCTTCTAGAGAGATGTCTGCTGGAAGATGGACAGCCAGAAAATCCGGACGAGATTTCTTAGCCTTCTTTTTACTTAAAGTACCACTGGGCTAATCAATTCCTTCACGCTACTTAGGGTTAACTGCTTAAGCCTCTGATTCTCTAGTTATTTGGCCAGGGAAGATAACTGGCTTCTAAGAGTCTTGGGCACACAGGAATTATGCTCACTGGAAGCACCTAAACAAAAAAAAAGGCATTGTTCGTGATGATCCTTTAGGAAAATCTGTCTCCTACAATGACATTTATCCTTCTTGGATGACAAGAACTCCAAGTAATCAAAGGAAAACAAAACCAAAGGTAAAAAGAAAACAAAGACCCCATCGGGGCACTTAACTGATGGCTAAGTACTCAGCACAGCAAAAGGCATTCAGACTGATGAGCGAAGATGGCATTTGGACAGGTGGCAAAGAAGTTAAGGGTATCTGCGTCCGTACATCACCTTTATGCCCTACATCCTGTAGATGGAGCACACATGTGGTGTACAGTACATTCAAGATCTAAAGGTTTTGGTATAATGGCCAAATGTTGGGCTATCCTTTACAGGAGATCCCTAAGTTTTAGAAAACTGCAACAGTGATACGGAAGGACATCATGTCCTACACCTTTTCTTATGTTAAAAAAAAAATCTCTCTCGCGTTCTAATAGTTCCTGTTCGCACTTTCTGTTGTTTGGGGAACAGGGATGACATTCTTTTCTTAATTTTAAGTCCCAACAAACCCAGAAAATGAGTTACAATCATTGCACTTTCCTGCAGCTGATACTTTAATTAAGCATAGAGAAGACAGCTGTCCACATAAGGATGAATACGATTGCTTAGCAACCTAAAAGCTGCTAACACAAGTGCCTGAAACTTGGAGAACAGCATGTAAGCAGCTACTAGACCAGAAGTAAAAAAAATATGAAACAGTATCCTGCTTGCTTACCCATCTGAAACCTGAGAAAACTTTTGCTGGATATAAACACTGTAATATGCCAAGAGTGATTTTTTAAGTCTAAGGTTATCATTCAGCCTCTGAAAAAACAAAGGTATCAGGATAAGTAGAGTCACCATTCTAAACATCCTCACTTTCACTTGTTTGCTGATGGCAGAAAAGATGTATATAGCTGATCATCACTGACCCACTTTTTGGGTGCAAGAAAGAATTTGGAATAGTAACCTGCTTCTCTGAAAAAAGAAAACACCTTTTCTGGAGTTATTTCCTTTAATACCTTTTTCTGAAGAGGCTCTGCTGTGGAAATAAGAAACCTGGGATCACTTCACAATTTGTCGCTGATTTGGAAGAGACAACATTTCTACCTTATACTTCTCAGCACTTCTCCAATCACACCACTATCCAGCTACTCAGAAATCTTTATTTCCAGCCTCCTACAAAACAAATCCACTGCATGAGAGGAACAGTGTGCTAATAATGCCAGAGAGAATCAAACTGCCATTTGCTGAAAGTGTCCCTGCACAATCTAGAGGAGCCAGACTTATACAATCTCCAGTTCTTTCGGTTCCCACATAAGGCAAGGACCTATTTCATGTAGTCTAGATTTAAAAGACTGATCCCTGAGGGAAAGACACTCACTGACCTTCAGCTGTAAAAATGTGAACTTCCCATCATGCCCATTTCGGAGATGACTTTACTGTGACAGGATGACACTAAATAAGTTGAACAAAATTGCCTTAGTTTTACCTTTAGTCTCGAACTCCTGAGCTAGGACATTATGATCAACACTCAAAACATCTCCCTGCAAAAAAGGAGGTTCTTAATTTTTGGTACTATACTGTCAAGGCAAGGCTGACCCTTCAGCTAAACCTGCTTTTAATCAGTACAACAGAAACTGCAGACGTTTAAAACAATAAGGTGCGTGGGAATCCCATAAGTAAACACATGGAAAGATTTTAGAAATGTCATCCAGTACTTTAAAGACTATGTTTCTTTGCTTCTACAGTAAAATCATGTGGCATACTGAATTTAAAAAGAAGTTATGTCTTTACCATAATGTTCCATTTGTTTTGTTGATCTTCATACATTCTTAACAAATGGGACTTGGTTCTGACTCCTCGGAACTGGCTCGGCCATTACACAGCTCGTGTCAACCAAAAACTCTCGCGTTAAGACTCTACCCACAATGCCCCTCTCTCCATTACCTCAGATCCAGTTTGCAGCCAAAGTATAGAATAACAGAAGAACTGTCTAAGGTGAACCCTAAAAGCCTCCCAGAACAAAAGTCCGAACCTCCAGAAGTCCTTTGGAGGGGGCAGGAGGGTAGGACGCCAAGAATAAATGAAGATCGACAACACATATGGAACTTTATGGTAATGACATAACTTTATCTGATGCTGTCAATCTTCATTCATTCTTGACGAAGGGGACAGAGTCCCCAGCTACTTTAGATCCTGCATGGCCCTAAGGAAGGATATTCCGGAGCACCATAGAGCCAAAAGATGCTCTTCCCCTGGAGACCATATGCAATTTGTAATGAGTGATAAAGGTAGGGGGAGTGGCCCACGCTGCAGCTGCACATATTTCTTCCATGGAGGCCTTGGAATGGAAAAAAGCTGAAGTGGATAGAGATGAGCAGGCAGCTTTAGGTTATTACGATTGTAAATAAAGGTAACACTCCCTAAGCCATCTTGATAAGGTAACTTTGGAGACTGGTTTACCCAAAGTGGGACCTGAAAAGGAGACAAATAATTGATCTGATTTTCTACATTGTTTGGTTCTGTCCAGGTAGAAATGTAACTGTCTATGAACATCTAGCAGTTCCAAGGAGTATTTGAAAAATTTGGAAAGAAGACAGGCGACTCTATAGTCTGGTTAATATTAGATTCTGAGACCACTTTAGGAAGAAAGGGCAGACTGGTTCTTAACGACACCTTATCCTTCTGAAAAATCATATAAGGGTGTTTCACACAAATTCTGCAATTCAGAAACTCTCCTTGCAGAAGTGATGGCCACCTGAAAAACAGTTTTCCATGACAGGAATTTGAGACTGCAAGTAGCTGCTGGCTCAAAGGACTGTAGGACTAAAAATTGTAGTACTACGGTCAAATCCCATGGTGCTATAGGATCCTTGAATGGGGTCTGTAGATGTAAAGCACATTTAAGAAAAGTTTTACATAAATGATGGGAAATCAAGGCACGATCATCAAACCCATTCTGAAAATTGGAAATGGCTGCTAATTGGACTTTGATTGTGGAAGTAGAAGCTCCTAGTTCAAAAAGTCAAGCCAGAAATTCAAGACTTTGTCAACTGGTGCTGAAAAGGGATCTAAATTATTTGTACAGGCCTAGACTGAGAATCTCTCCATTTGCTAAGATAGAGTTTCCTGGTTGGATGGTTTATGAGAAGCCAGAAGGATTTGCTGTACTGGGGAAGGTAATTTGTTTTGCCTGGTAATTAATGGAATTGGAGATACCAAGCTGTCAGCTTGAGATTGTGAAGACTGGGATGCACCAACCCTGCAGGTGAGACAACAGGTCTGAAACTGGATCCAGAATCCAAGGAAGGAGAACCAGGTGAGGCCAAAGGAAGGGGAACCAGATTTGACGGGGCCAATAGGGTGCAATGAGGATCACTTTATTTCTCAACCTTTGGGCTTTCCTCAAGAATAGGTAGATCAACAGGATTGGAGGAAAGGCATAAAGTAGTCCAGGGGCCAATCGGGGAGTGAATCTCTTGGGGACTCCCCTTGCGGGGGAATTAGGGCAAAATAGTTGCTGCATTTGTTCTTTATTGGGAAGGCGAAAAGATCACAGCAAGGCTGGCCCCAGCAATGAAAGATTTTCACTGCTATATTGTGATTGAGAGAGACCACTAGTGAGGCAGGAGGATGCATCTGCTCACTTTGTCCGCTATCACATTGGAGCTTCCCAGGATATGTGCCGCTATTAGAAAGAGGTTGGAAGCAATAGCCCATTGCCAAATCCTGAGGTCTTCCTAACACAGGGGGTAGGATCTGGTTCAGCCCTGCTTGATGATGTACCAAACTACTGACATGCTGTCTGATTGGATTGCAACTGTCCCTGAAGGAAGCACAGACTGAAAGGCTTGCAACACTAGAAGCACTGTTCTCAATTCTAGGACACTGATGTGCAAATTGGCCTCTTGCCGGGACCGAGTCCCATGGACTGTCCTTGCAGATAATGCCCACTCCCAATCTGGGAAGCGTCTGTGGTCACTATGCCTGTGGGTGGAGAAGGAGTGAAGGCGCGGCCCCATAAATTTTTTTCTGACTTCATCCACCAGGATAGATCCTTCTTGCAGTAATTTGTTATTAGAATTGGGGGAGACATTTGCTGTGACAGAACTGACCACTGCACCGCCAAGAGCCATTGAAGCAGCCTCATATGATATACTGCGAGGGGGACTAAGGTTATGGTCACTGCCACAGTTCCCAGAGCTTCAGAAGTGCAGAAATCTTGTTTTCTGAAATGATTATTTGTACCTGCAACCTTAATTTTTATAGCCTGTGTAGGGGAAGAGAGGCTATAAAAGAAACTGTATTGAAGCATGCTCCGATAAATTCTAGAACTTGTGTACGAAGTTAACCAGGATTTTTCTTTGTTGATCACAATGCCCAAAGATTCTGAAAGGTTCAACTTAAAGTCAGTGGCTTGAAGCAGTAGCTGCCTGGAGGGGGCGGTGAGAATCCAGTCATCTAGGTATGGAAACACTTGGAATCCATGTAGTCTCAAGTGAGCTGTTACTGCTGCCATGCATTTGGTGAACACCCTGGAGGCTGTGGTGAGACCGAATGGCAGCACTCTCAATTGGAAATGACTGGCTCCCAGCCAGAAGTACAGAAATCCTCTGGAGTGTTTGTCCATCTCTATGTGGTAATACCCATCCTGAAGATCTACAGTGCACAACCAATTGTTCTCCTTCAGATAGGGAAAGATAGACTGAACCATGACCAACCGGAATTTTGTCTACTGAACAAACTTGCTCAGAAGGCTGAGATCTAATATTGGTCTCCACTCCCCTGTCTATTTTGGCACTAAAAAGAACCTTGAGGAAAATCCAGATCCTTTTTGGTCTGGTGGGACTTCTTGGATGACTCTTTTTTTTTTTTTTTTAGAAGCTTTTGAATCTCTACTGCTGCTAGATCCCTCTGATTGGGTGGAGCATCGGGGATTTATTTCTGGAACTTTGGAAAGAGATTGAAGGGGATTTTGTAACCTCTAGTGATAAATTCTCTGCACCCAAGTATCCGAAGTTATCATTAGCCAGGCTGTTTGATGCAGTGAAAATCTTCCCCCAACTGCTTCCTGAGGTAAGCAATAGGGTCTACGTTCAGGAGTGCTGGTAGGGCTGTCCGGAGAAGGAATCTCTGGAGCCCTGATTAAGTGGACCTCCTCTACCACAGCAAGGGAAGACACAGCGAGGGAGTCTTCCATTTGAACCCCCCCTACCCCGAGGGGAGTATTTACCATGTGTGTCCTGAAAAGGCCCTTGGGATTTCTTAAACCACATTTTTCTACTCCTCTGATTTCTATTGGACATCACGAATATGGGGACAAAATGCTCCACACCGGAAGTATATCCCTCATTGGTGAGATCAGATCATAAACTTATCTCACTAGAAATCCACATCCCGCCCCCACCCCAAACAAAAAAGACCACAGTGAAGAACTTCTCTAAAGCAAACTTCACACTACTCAAGACAGGTGTGGTATCCTTCAAGGCCCCCGAGCCAATGGAAACCACAACCCAAGCTGCGGAAGCCCTTACAAATGCCTTCTATGAACACCTTCAGGACTGCATGGATCAGGCAATCCCAAATAAAACCAAGACTCTTTCCACCAAGGGCAAACGTCCAGTCTGGTGGACCCCAGCCATAAACAAACTTTACAATAAGAGGAGAAAGCTATTACATAATAGAGCAAAATCCCAAAAAGGGAAGGCATCTTTGATCAGCACTAGCAAGAAACTACAATCCTCATAAAATCATCCAAGGCCAACTTTGAGAGAAAAATTGCCATAGATTCAAAAGACAATCATAAGGCCTTCTTCAGCTATGTCAGAAACCTGGGTGGAAACTCCCAGATATGCTCAGAATTAGTCCAAAATGATACAAAAATCACTGAACCCACAGACATTGCCAACATACTGGCAGACAGGTTCAGCGCAAACTTCACCCCATCTCCCCAAAAGGAGAGATAACTATCCCAACTGAGAGTAGCCTCCCAGACATCTCAAATGCGCAGGTGAAAGCTGCTCTCTCTAAAGCTAAAAACACAGCATCAATGGGACCGGATGGGGTCCCCGGCTGTGTGCTACATGAACTCAATGAAGAACTAAACCCGCACATAAGGCAGCTGTTTAATCTTAGCCTCACCACAGGATATGTGCCCAAGGAGTGGCGACGGCAACTGTGGTCCCACTCCACAAAGGCGGTGCCTCACGGACCCTGGTAATTACCGCCCCATAAGCTTAACAAGCCTGGTCTGCAAAGCTATGGAGAGGATCATAATGGAACTCATAAACAAGGACATAGAGGACTTGCAGACCTTGGACCCAACCCAGTTTGGCTTTGTCAAGGGCAGATCTTGCCTTTTGAACTTGGTCGACTTCTTTGAAACAGTCACCAAGGCCATTGATGAGGGAAAGGCAGTCCATACAGCCTACCTTGACCTTGCAAAGCTTTCGACACAATACCCCACTCGGGTATTATAGAGAAACTTACCAGCTTAAATGTAAACCCATATGTCACAAGATGGGTTGCAAACTGGCTAAAGGACAGAACCCACAGGGTTAGAGTTGCTGGAGCCGTGTCAGACTCCAAGCCGGTTACAAGTGGAGTCCCACAGGGCTCAGTCCTTGGCCCCCTATTGTTCGGCATCTACTTCTCAGAAGTACAGGCAAACATAGGAGGACTATGGCTGACAAAGTTTGCGGATGACTGCAAACTGGGTGCCATAGTGGATAGTACATCGGACACAGACATCCTTCAGAGGGGTCTCACGGAAACTGATAGCTTGTGCCAGAGCCATGGCCTGAAGTTAAACGCAAAAAAGTGTATAGTCGTACCCTTCGGGAAAAACAAGGTAACCCCAAGCTACCATATAGGTGGCAACCCACTAAGCACAGAAGAGGTTATCAGGGACCTGGGGACCCAGGTTGACAGTGGCCTCTCGTTTGATGCTCACGTTGCTTAAGTGGTTCGAAAGACCTTCTACATTGCCCACCTGATCATGAAGGGATTCACATCCAGATCAAGTGAGGTCATTGTTCCCCTGTACTCTTCACTTATCAGACCAATGATCGAGTACAATGCCCCATTCGGGATGTATCTCACCCGACACCTGCAGCAATTGGAGAGACCCCAAAAGTTCCTCACCAAAAGGATAAAGGGACTCCAAAACCTGTCATATGCTGCCAGACTGAAGAAACTCCAACTCTATTCAGTTGCATACCGTCTGCTCAGAGGTGACCTGTGCCTGACATACAAGGCCATGACCAACCCAGAATTAATAGACATGCTCCACCTCAAAAAATCCAAATCCACCAAAACCACTAGAGCAAGTGACTTAAACCTTAGCACGGATATAAATAAGACGCGCTGGAGGGATAGATTTATCACCCAGAGACTCCCCATGCTGTGGAATAAAATCCCAGTCCATGTGAGGCAGAGCACCTCGCTGGCTCTGTTCAAGAGAAATCTTGACCGGTGGATGGGAGATCGTAGGTTTACCCCGGGAATCATCTCTGTGTCACTACTGGACATAGGCACAACAAACTAATGGGCACAGTATTTCTAACATAAGGGGCGGCGTAAGCCACATAACTTTGGGCTAGGCTTATAAATGCCCTGGGGCAGTTAGCCTAGTATAAACCTATGAACCTATAGTAGGATCGTTGAAGAGTAGAAAAAGAATGCCCACAGCAGAAAGGGTATTTCCATCTTTTTCACACCTGGCTAGTGTGTGTCTGACTTTGGGGCCAAACAAGGAAGATCTGTCAATAGCAGCATTGACAAAGGAAGACTTGAAAGTTTTCATGAAGTCACACAGTTGCATCCAGGGGTGGCACCTTATGGTAACATCTGTACCCGCTGTCCTAGTTGTTCCTTCGGCTGCATAAGCGACGAGCCACATGGACTAATTCAATATGGACTCCAGGGTGGCAAACTGAGAGGCAACTTTATCCCTTACCTCATCAGACACAGCTCCAGTAGGTTATCTGATAGCTCTTTTATCAGATCCCTTTGGAGTCTAGTAAAGTGTGACATAAAATTCAAGGACCTAAGAGTGAAGGTCGAGGATGCTTCCCAAACCTGTGCATTGTCCAAGACTCTCAGTTAGAAGGGTGGACAGTGGAACTCTCCTCGGCAAGTTCCTTTTTGGTGGCCTCTGCCACCACCATGGCGTATACTGCTAAACCCTTTCCCCAATGTGGTTGATTTCAGCAGCTCTTAAAATTTTATCTGGCCTCTGGGGAATCAGCTCTATGGAATCAGGAGCCTTCCACGCCCGCTGTGCAATAAGTTTTTGCACCAAAAGCCTGCAAGAACACAGATTCCTCAGATGACAGGTTGGTGGAGTTCCAGTCACTCCTCTTTTTCAAGATTTCCAAAGGAGACATGTTCAGGGGTTGAATGGGGGGAACCTTCCCCTTCATCGTAATCTGGGTCTTCCATGACAGATTCTTCTGGGGAATCTAGATGCTTCCCTTGCTAGTCTTCTTACTGGGTGGCTCCTCAGTGGGAATCTCTGAGGAACACTCCAAAAAAGAGGGGCCCTAAATGGGAACATCTTGCTGCTTTAGTGCCCGCTGTCCTGACATGAGAGGTAATGGCAACTGTGGTCCACAAGGTACAAATATGTGACACTCCAACGAAGATGGGGTCAGCTGAGAGCCCGCAGAGGCTAATGCTCTCTCCATGATCTGGAAAGCAGGTCCCCCCAAAGAGGGATGGGAGCCAAAAACTGAAAAGGACAACCTCAGTACTGGGTCACACCCCGCTCTGAAGGACTACCCCCCAAAACAGGAGCTGGGGGGGCCCGAAACTGTCAGGGTTCTGAGAGCCAAAGACGGTCCTGAGCAAACAATTAGTACTGTACTGTAGCCCCCCAAACAGACAGCCAAACCAAGGTCCCGGGTGTCTATCGGATCCAATGGAGACAAAGACATCAGAGCCGACCCCGGTACTGATGAAGGAGCTTCTGTCAGGCACCAAAACAGCTGGAACCGGGACAGTCAAAGTGGCGGGCTCTGAACCTGGAAAGAAGGTTGAAGGAGGATAATCTGGAGGAGTCCTGGGAGAATAGGCCTTGGCTCCAGAAGGGAGGGAGGTCTGTGTGGGTGCAAGAAGACCTCTTGCCACCAAAAGTTGATCCACCAATCTCACTACGTCCACTTCGAAAAGACTTCTGGTTGAACGGACTGACATCCCTGAGGGAGACTCTGGTGTATCCACAAAAGGACAGGAGAGTTGACCCAAAAATGAGTCTGCAGAAGGAGAATACCTTGTTCTGGGAGGTACAAATGCTTCGAACTTTAGCACTGTATGCTGCGAAGAAGATGGAACCAAGTTGGAAGTCAGTGATGCCAGTGCTGATGAGGCTGTCGGTGCCGAGGTAGCCAAAGTCTGTGCAGAAACCATAGGAATCGATGGGGCCCTAACTGTTGATGCTGAAGGTTGTTTTTAAATCAGTTTTGGAATTTTACTCCTCGGTTCCGAAGACATAGAGGGAACTGACTACTTATAAGATTTTGAGTCTAGTGCCGATGGTGAGGTCGGCATTGAATGGCTTCTCTTTTTTGGCTCCAATTTGGAAGATGCTGGCTTAGAGAGGGCTTCTTCAAAGGAGGATTTCAACAATCCTTTTAAAATCAGCTTATTTTGCCATTCTGCCAAAGTTCAAGCACTGAAACCTTGGTAGATCTTACACACAATTTCTAAGTAGGGTGCACCCAAACACCACACACACAAAAGATGCCCATCTGAACTGGGCATCTTTCTTCCACAATCTTGACACTGTTTGAAGCCTGATGTGCCCTTCTGCTTCTTCACCATTTTTCAATAATTGCACACACACTCACTCTTAACAGACAGAATGAAAGCTGGAAATCTACCAACAATGGCAGGAAGAAATACCTGAAACAAGTAGAGAAAAAGGGAAGATACCAGTGATGGTATCAAAGAGATTACCTAAGAGGTAAAAGGAGAAAAGGAGAACAAGTTACCAACGATGGTAACATTGAATGCCCTTAGGTAAAAAGGGTAGAGAAAGATTATATACACACACTGAAAGGGTACAATAGGGAGAAAATCTACAATTTAACAAATACAGATTAAGTTTTGATAGAATATAAAGGTATAAATAGATAATAAAGGCACTTAGCTGGAGAGTATTGACTGATGCGTCTCATCAGAATGGCAAACAAGATCTGAGGTAATGGAGAGAGGCACACTGTGGTTAGCGTCTTAGTTCGAGAGTTTTTGGCTGGAGCAAGCTGTATAACATCCGAGCCGGTTCCGAAGAGTCGAAACACAGTCCAATTCATCAAGAATGAATGAAGATTGACAACATCAGAACTGGTAGTTATGTACTTACCATAACTTGTTATCCTATTTCATTATTCAGCACATCTGGGTCTTGGATCTGATGTCAGACACTATCTGGCAACTTTACAGAGCAGATTTTAGGCTCAAGCTCCTCCCACTCCCATAATACCTTTCTAACTTCAAACCCTCAGATTGAGTTTGCTGACACTAACAATCAGACTGATGACTATCTACCTCGACATAGGCAATAATGGCAACAGAACCGCAAGAGGCGGAAGCTCAAGGACCCACACTCCAGCCTCTCCAGATCCATTAGAACAAGGAAGGGGGAAGGTGGGCGGGAGGTGATGAATAATGAAATAGGATAACACAGATACCAAGTTATGGCAAGTACATAACTACCGATCTGATGTTATCCATTTCATTATTCATCACGTCTGGGTCAGAATCCCCAGCTACCAATAACCCCGGGTGGCCCTAAAGAAGTACATGCTTGAGCACTGTGGAACCAAAAGACAACCAACCTCTAGAGATCATATTCAGTTTGTAATGAGTAACAAAAGTGTGAGGAGTGGACCAAGTAGCCACAGCATAAATCTCATCTAAAGACATCCTGGAAGCGAAGGCCAAAGAAGTAGACAGTGATGTAGAGAATGCACCCTGGAAGGGCAAGACAGCTTCATCTTCCTCATGGAGTATACCAAAGAGATACAAGCTGAGATCCATTTAGAAATAGTTAATTTCAAAACCGCATGGCCATGCCTGTTCACAGAAAAGGCCACAAACAACTGATCAGATTTTTGGAAGGGTTTAATCCGATGTAAATAAAAATCAAGACTGACAGGGAACATCCAAGGTGTTGAGGAGATATTCGCCCTTGTTAGAGTAATTAGGGAAGAAAACATGCAATTGAATCTCCCAGTTAAGATTTCTTTCATTAGCAACTTTAGGCGCGAAAGAGGGATTAATTCGCAAGGTCACTCTGTCCGTATGAAAAACAATATATGGTGGTTTAGCAGATAAGGCCTGCAACTCAGAAACCCTCTTGGGTGAGGTAATAGCTGCTAGAAAGGCGGTTTTACATGAAAGATATTTGAGATCACAAGAATCAGCAGGCTCGAACAGACTTTGGGTGAGAGATTGCAGCATCAAAGTCAGATCCCAGGGAGGAGCAGGATCTTTGATGGGAGGCATAAGAAGAAAAATGCCCCTCATGAAGGCATTACATAGCCTGGAGGAAAAAGTGGGTCCAGCATTGGAATGGAAACTTGAAACAGCCGTCAAATGTAAATTGATGGTCGAAAAACTATCCCCTTCTTGAAAAGGGGATGTCAATAAGAGAAGGATATCCAGAATAGGAGCTGAAAAAAGGGCCCATATTATGCTCCGCTGTCCAAAAGGAAAAATGTTTCCACTCACTCTGGTAGACCTTACGAGTAGAAGGCTTCTGCGAAACCAGAATAATTCTCCTAATGGGAGAAGCTAGCCTGGACAGCTTTACTATGACTGGAAGTAGAGAAACCATGTAGACAGGCAAAGTGATCAAAGACTGAGTGGAGGTTTTGACAGGTGAGAAATAAGATCCAGAGCAAGATCCAGTATCCAGGTAGGATACTTGAAATGAGACCTGAGGAAGGGGAACCGCACCTGCCGAGGCCAGAAGGGGCCAATGAGCATCACGGAACTCCTCAGTCTGAAGGCTTTCTGAAGTACTTTGGGGATCAGAGGAAGGGGTGGCTAAGCACAGAGGAGACCCGTGGGCCAATCGTGAACAAGAGCATCCCTCGGAGACTGCCCCTCTTGGGGAATCAGGGCAAAGTACCTGCTGTAGTTGTTCAATGGGGAAGAAAACAGGTCGCAGCAAGGCTGGCCCCAACGGGTGAAAATCTGACATGCCACTAATGGATTGAAGGACCACTTGTGCGGTGTCAGGATAGATTAGCTGAGCCTGTCCGCCAGGATGATAGATTCCCAGGTATGTGCATTGCAAGAAGAAAGCGACTGGAGGAGATTGCCCATTTTCACACCCTCATGCCCTCTCTGCACAACTACAAACGTGTTCCCCCTTGCTTCTTGACATACCAGTTCACCGACATGTCTGTGTGAACTGCCACTGTCCCTAGAGGAAGACAGTTCTGAAAGGCTTGTAATGCGAGGAGGACAGTGCTCATCTCCAGGACATTTATGTGCAATTTGGTCTCAGAGGGGGACTATGTGCCTTGGACAGTTCTGCCCTGAAAATGACCCCCCCACCCTAACAAGGAAGTGCCGGTGTTCACCGTGGCCATGGGTCGTGGAAGAGAAAAAGACTTGTCTCGAAGGAGAGCCTCCAACTGATGCCACCACAGCAGGCGCCATCTGCAAACAGGGGTCAATGGGATAAGGCATAGACAATGGATGAGTTAGGATAGACCACTCAACTGCCAGAGTCCACTGAAGCACCTGAATGTGGTATCTCACCAGAGGCACAAGGAGAATCACCACCGACATGGAATCCAGTGCCCCCAGAATGAGGTAAGCTGGAGGTGAGGGAATCTATAATGTGGCCCAGACCTGCTGCCTAATCAAGTCTACTCTGTGGGGAGGCAATGCTGCATTCTCTGTGACTGTACTGACATGAGTGCTGATAAACTCCATAGTCTGTACCGGGGAGAGCTTTGACTTCACCAAGTTGATGGTAATCCCTAGCTCCTGGAACATGTGTAAGAGGTTCAGTGTGACAGAAACCAGTTGAGGCCTGGTGGGAGCTGTGAATAGCCAACTGTCCACTTATGGGAAGACCCGAAATCCCTGAAGACTCAGGTAAGCTGCTACAACCACTAAGCATTTACTGAACACCCTGTGGGCTGTGGTGGTTCAAATGGTAGAGCTCTGAATTGGAAATGATCAGCTCTGATTCGGAAGCGCAGATGCCTCCTGGAGCACCTGTCTGTTTTGATATGATAGTAGGTGTCCTGGAGGCCTGTGGAGCACCATCCATTCATCCATCTGCAATGGGGGCAAGATGGACTGAATGACTTTGTGACCGACAGGTTCAGTTTGCTCAGATCCAAACTGGACAAAAAGTCCCCTGTCTTTTTTGGCAATAAAAAGAAGCAGGAATAAGCTCTGGATCCTCTTTCTCCTGTTGGGATCTCCTGGATGGCTCTTTTTCTATAAGTGTTAGAACTTCTTGTTGGGCCAGTTCTCTCTGACTGGGTGGCACATCGGGGAGAACTTTCTTGGTATGTGGTGGTGGTTAGGAAAAGTGAATGTAATAACCCTTGGATATAATCTTGAGCACCCACTGATCATTTGTTAAAGATACCCAGGCACTTGGGTGCAACGAGAAATGACCCCTAACTACCTCCAGTGCGGGACAGCTGGGCAACACCTCAGGGAGACAAAGGACTTCTCAGAGAAGGGTTCCCTGGAGCCCTGATTTTCAGGACCCTCTCTGCCTCTAGGCCAGCGTCTACTGTTGAATCCCCTTCTCCTGCCTCTGGAAGAGGAATCCTCAGGAGCATCCTGGCAGGAATGCTGTGACTTGTGGAACTACAGCTTCTTACTGCCCTGTTGGTTTTGAAAACTTGATCCCAACTGCTGAAAAAGTGTTGCCCTCTTGCTTGCTGCATGTTAGGGTTTCTTTTACAGAAGGTCCAAATAAAGAAGAACAATGAAAAGGGGTGTTAGGAAAAGACTCCTTGAAGGACTCTGCGAACCCGCACAGCCACATCCAGGCGCGCCACCTGATTGCAATGCCTGCACCAGCCGCTCGAGAGGTGCCTTCCGCTGCACTGGAAATTAACCTCATTGAGGAACTGGAAATAGAGGAGAGAGCAGTGAGCTTGGGAGATACCTTCCTGTGGCCCTCCACTGGCATCAGCTCAGAAAAAGACTTGGCTAGCTGAGAGACCAGGTCTCTTTGGATGCAGGTAAAATGCGCCAGATAATTAAGGGCTTTCAGGCCAACGGTGGCTGAAGCATAAACACGCTTCCTATGCCTGTTGATTGCCTGGGACTCACGGTTCGGGGGACGGACATTGGAACTCTGTCCCACCAGCTCTTTCTCAGTGGCTGCAGCAACCATGATGGCATCGACTGGTACTCCCTTGCCCCAATGAGTTCGGTCAGCAGGAGGGCACAGTGTCAGGTTCCTTCCATGCCAAGTGTGCGATGAGATTGACCAGCTCAACCACTGGGGGGGGGGGGCAGGCCAAGAAGTAGATGGGCCCATCCCAAATGCCTTCAGAAACAGACTCCCCTAAGGACGGGGGCTGGCTAGATCAATTGCCTTTGTTTCAACAGCTCCAGAATGTTCTCAAAGGATATGTCGCCCAGCAGAGATCTGGGGGAACTTGTCCCCTTTTTCGAAATCTTTGTCCTCCTTGAAAGGCTCCATAGGGGAATCCAAGTGCCTCCTCTTGCATGAACTTTTCCAAGGATTCTCTTCCATGAAGGGCTCTGGAGAGGACATGTAAGAGAAGGGAACCCCTGGGGTTCTAGAACCTTGAAGGCTATCCTGGGAGGGCTAACCCGTGGACAGGATGAATGGGCTCAGGGTACTTGACATCGATGGTCTAGGAGGTTCCCAGAAGAGGGAAAGATGCTACTCCAGACTTGGAGAAGGTCCACCCTACCACTTGAAAGGCCCACACAGTTTGGCTTCATCAAGGGGAGGTCATGTCTTAAATCTGGTCGACTTTTCTGAGACAGTCACCAAAGCCACGGACGAGGGGAAGACAGTGCACACTGCCTACCTTGACCTGGCCAAAGCCTTCGACACTATTCCCCACTCGAGCATAACAGATAAACTCTCTCAACTCTTAACTAGCCATTAATCCGTATATTACCAGATGGGTAGCTAACTGGCTCACTGATAGAACCCATCCAGTCAAAACAGGGGAAGCCAACTCAAGCAGTAGACCCGTAACGAGGGGCACACCCCAGGGTTCAGTCTTGGGGCCTCTGTTATTTGGGATATACTTTTCTGAGGTGCAGGCCAAAACCAGTGGGCTATAGCTGACCAAGTTTGCAGATGACTGCAAGCTGAGTGCTGTCATAAATTCCCCTAGTGACATGGACATCCTCCAAGAGGGTCTCACGCAAACAAATGACTGGTGCCAGAAACATGGCCTCAAGCTGAATACAAAAAAAATGCATCATCAACCGCTTTGGGGAGAGTCCAAGATAAACGAACAGGCAAGGAGGCTAGATTCAATCCAAAATTTATTCACAAATTCCACAGGTAAAGTAAGCGCTTTCGGTTGGCAAATAGACAACCTTCTTCAGACATTACATTCTAGAATTAAATGAGAATTTAAACAAAACAGCATGCCTATATGTTCCCAGGACTTAATGAAATGTGTTCCCTGAAATGTTTGTTAAAACTTAAATCCTTGGAGAGACGTTAATTACAATAATATAATATATTTTAAGTATATTTATACAATTTTAAAAGTGTACCGCTTTTTTAAGGTCATTTATTTTCATACATGTGCTTTCAATTTTTATAAGAATGACTATATGGAGGTCTTGTGGTTTTACATTTTATATTCTAAGCAATCTAGTTAATACAAGGTGAGTGTGACTTTAATTCATGATTAGGATGAAATGATGTCATCATGCTGTTTTGTTTAAATTCTCATTTAATTCTAGAATGTAATGTCTGAAGAAGGTTGTCTATTTGCCAACCGAAAGCGCTTACTTTACCTGTGGAATTTGTGAATAAATTTTGGATTGAATCTAGCCTCCTTGCCTGTTCATTTATCTTGGAGTTTCGAATTTGTTTTTTCGTATCTGCTTTGGGGAGAGTGACGTTCCCACAAATTATCACATTAATAACAACGACCTAAGCATACAATCAGTTGTGAGGGATTTGGGCACGCAGACTGACTTCTGACCACCATGTTGCTTCTATTATACGGAAAGCTTTCTACTTGGCCCACCTCATAAGTAAGGGTATCTCATCCAGGGACAAGGAGGTGATAACATCTCTGTATTCTTCCCTTACAAAGCCTACTATTGAGTACAACGCCCCATTCGGCATGTACCTCGCAAAGCACATGCAGCAGCTGGGAAGACCACAGAAGTTCCTCACTAGGAGAATCCAGGGCCTCAAAAACATACTATATACAGATAGGCTGAAAGCCCTATCCCCCCACTCTATTTCATACATACTCCTCAGAGGTGATCTCTGTCTGGCATACAAGGCGATCTCGGACCCTGCCTTGATGGGACTGCTGCATATCTGCAAGTCAAGCTCCACGCGAGTAACCTGCACACACACAACCTCTACCTGGTCTGTGACATCAATAGGACTTGTTGGCAGGAAAGATTTGTTTCCCAGAGACTCCCCCATCTGTGGAGTAGACTCCCTCTCCACGTCAAGCACAGTACCCTTTTACCCCTTTTTAAGTGCAACCTGGATAACTGGATGGGAAATAGAAAATGCATCCCTGGGATTCGACCCATGTCCCTCCTGGACAGGGGCATCAGGTGCCGATTTGTCTATACATGGGCTAAACTCTTGGCTAGGCTTATAAGGCCCCATCCCCATCCTCTGTAGCCAAATTACTAGGGAAGGGGGAGCTAAGCCCTCTCTGGTCCTGGGCCCCTTGGGCAATACTGGCCCCTGAGCTGTTGATGGCTGATGCCCCCAAGGGAAGGGACCGATCAGACAAACCCAGACTGGAATCCCTCCCCAAGGACACAGCACCAACTTCTTGGAGGCAGGACTCGCTCTGGTCTGAAACCATAGGAACCAAGCTAGTCAGGGACCCTTGAGGGAAAACAGCCATTCCTTGGTCCCCTGACTCAGGGAAGACTGGGACCTGGGATTCCAAAACCGTTGGAATCCAAAGAGGGAAAAGTAGACTCTCAGGGCCTGAACGCACCAAGGATGCCAAAAGACCTATGTCTGTCTGGGCCCTAAGGAAACTCCTATCATCCTGTCCATGTCTGAGGGTAAGATGCTCCTAGAGGACCTGGAAGAAGTGGAGGAATGTGTGGATTTGGACAGGGAAACCCGACGGGACCCCATAACAACTCTATGGTGTTTCCGATCCGGGGAACAGCTCTGACATCTAAGGACATCAAAATCTTCATAATCCTTAACCTGAGGCACAACATAATCTTTTCTTTTTCCATTTTCCTTAGCTGCCGCAAAAATAACTTACTTGAAGTAGGGGAAAAGGACTTTAGCCAGTGACTAACTCTTTTGATAAATTACACTGAAGTCTATTTCTAATTAATGAAATTCTTTGGGAACATCACTTTCAAATTTCATTATGAATATGGGCTGATGAGGCACATATGGGGATATTAGGTAAGTGATGTCAGAATAAAAATTGTTTTCTGAACCAGAAGGCAATAGATATATGAATTGTGCTTCAGCATTATAAAAACCTATAAAAAGCCTTATAAAACCTGCAGCAGGTAAACTAAAAATATGACAGTTAATCTACACCATGTGCACTTCTCAGTGGTATGAAAAGATGTGTTAATTTGTAATCTTTTACCTATGAATATATAAAGAAGTATATGAAACCTGTAAATATGCTTTGTATCTGCATTCTTCTAGGAAGTTCAGCAATTATACACATGATATAAAATGTAAAGCAGGCCGGTGTGAACCAGGGAATGTAACTACTCTACCAATTAATTACAAGATCTGTGACTGTTTCTGGGTCAGGAAGCTAAAGGCCATAATAGAGCAATTAGAAAATTCTGTTAGTAAAATAGGTTAGAACAGGTAAACTCATCATGTAAATGTGAAGCCCTGCTTAACTGTATCTATGGCTTCAGTACAGAAAGGATATAAATCCGAAACAGCTTAATGAGCAGAGTCAGTGAAGAAAAAACATCTAGAAGACAGAACTACCTTGCAGCTTGTAATGTAGAGAGTGATGTACAGATTTGTTACTATCTGCACTTTGCACCTATAACATAATAAAATTCAGCTACATTAGTGAAGGATGCATTATTTCTTTTAGGTAAGAAATAGCTAGGAAAAATAGAGCTGCATCAGATGCTTTTCCTTTTCATAATCTATTTGTTCAAAAGGATTGTCTTCTGCTCCCTGTACATTTTGTATATTTTACAAGGATATTTACTGATAAATGGTGACAAGGTGCTGGCATCCAGCTCTTGTCCAGACCACTCCAAAACACACTATCATTGCTGTTTATAATCAATGTGACTTAATAATACGAGTGAAACCGTAAGTGGTAGGTCCCCATCCAATTAGTTTGGGGGCTGGAAGTTTACCACCTTGGGCCATAATTATATACTCCTGCAAATTATATTTCCAGCCTTCCCTGGAAGTGTGTGCGTGCGTTTTGGGGATTGGTGATGTTACTGTAGGCACAATGAAAGGTACTGTAATCCAAAAAGAGTGGTAAGAAAGGGGTCTGGGGAGCTAGACCTAAGACTTTGCACAGTGAGGTATTCACTATGAAGCCAATTCTTGGTTGTGAATGATATATGGCTATACCCAGGGCAGCAGTGCATATTTTCTGCATGCCCTCGAGGCCATGAATTGTTTAATGACTCATATTTGTTTGCATTCTTAACACCTTAATCTGTTTAGTACAAGTACTACGACCTGACAGGACCATACCCAGGTATTCATAAGATTTAAGAATTTTAGACTGAAGAAAAATTTACTGTTGGGCAGAGAAGTGGATCCAGGCACCATAGCTCATGTCCAGTGACTACCTTTACATTAGTACTCAAATTAATTTACAGAAACGTTATCTCTCTTTAGAAATCTGAGCCATTTAAAATGTTCAGCCAATAACTGCAAGAGAAAAAAAATCTTTACATTTTCAAGAGGGGAAGTACTTCACCTCTTTTTCTTCAATTTCTTCTCTTCCTCACAGCAGCATTATTTGAAGAAATCAGAAAGGGTGAATTATTTTCAACAAAACAGCACAATAAACGTTATATTATTAAACTTGCAAAAAATATTGGCTTATGTCATCATTTTATGAAGTTATTTGGGCTTCACTCAAATGCCTTTGGTAAACCAGAACACTCAAACCACTTGAATGCCAACTTTTAGGGATTTTTTTTTACATAACCTGTTCTTTACACTGATTATTCTCTCCTAAGCTTCTCTAGGGATCTTTTACTCACCATCAGATTTGACTGTTTTTATTTTAGACCACAATGGCCTCAAGGAGATGAATAGTTATAATGATAAAACCGCACCCTATAGTTCTTCAATGCTACTACCACTGAAAGGAACTGTGTGCTGTGGTAGGCAAAGTACAATGTTCTTTTTGTATAGAAAGTTCTTCAAGGCAATAACACTACTTAAACAAGAACATACCATATGCAAACACACATTAAGTATAAATGAACTATATACATTTCTAACCAAGAAAGGAGAAAAGATGGAAGAAAGCTTTACAGTCAAGGAGCTCTCTCCTAAATGATCTACAGTTATGCTGATTATTTGCACACATCTGTGTTATTTTACTTTTGAAATGTCAGTAACAGTATATTACATCTAGGGAGCACCCCCCCCCCACCACCAATGTACTTGGTTATTTTCTGCAGTGGACAGTTAGATGATTTATTTAAGTGCAGTTGTGACAGCACTTGTTCAGCCCCAACACCAGTTTCAAGTTTGCAGTGCTTTGTGAAATGTTTATCAAATGCCGTAACCGAAGCTGCTCTAAAAGAATACTGCGCAATAGCAGTTCAACTGCTTAATAGTTTTCTGTGTTTACATCTTAAATACAGCACAAAGACTGTTAATAAGTAAGCTGTCAATCTCTTTACACAGAACCTCTGTAATACTGTAAAACAATACAAGATACTGTTCTCATTATTCCTTTCTGTATATGCAAGTAGGTTTATTTCTTTATTGTGTAAGATATTTTCTCTTTTGTTAATGAACGTCGTAATCTGTTGCACTAATAGTATCCATTTGTATGGTTGTATATTGCCTGTTATACTGACATATTTGTCAGTATTTTGTGTCTATATGAATCTGGGTGTGATGGATCTTTACCCTCTTTGGATAACACAGCCATCACAGCTTTCTTCCAAGATGCTGGTGCTTCCACTCCTTTTAAAATACTATTAAACAAAATCTTCCAGATCTTTATCACTTTCTTCCCCTTCAAACTTCCACAATAATACCCTTTATTCCTGGAGACATCCCTGCAGACTAATTATGCATTAACATTCTTTATCTAATTTCCTCCTATCTTAACTATTAGTTGTTAAGCCTAATCTTCCTCTAATTAAGCCTTCTGCAAATATTTATATTTGTGCTCTTTCTTGGTTTCCACATTCCTCTGCTTTATACAATTTTTCATAAATTTCTGAAATGTCCAAATACCTCTATATGATTTGTGTTTTTTTTTTTTTTTTTGGCATTGGTTCTCTAAGTTTGACAACAACCCTTTTTACTTTGTGCTGCCAAATTTTCTGTAGTAAAAGTTTCTGTGCTTTACTACAGTTATGAAAAACAGTTGGTTAACAAACATCTTTCTAAACTTGTGAATATTATTCAAACCCTCTCTTACTTTCTCTATAGCACTATGCAGTTACTCCTCATCTTGTTCTGTAAGATGACCTTTACTCTGCAATACTTTAACTTTTGTCAACAGCTCTAAATAACTTCTACTTCTTAACCACATATCTTCCTCTTATTTCTACCCTATTTTAAAATCATTTTCTTTCCATCTTGCTGATCTTCCTCCTGATCCCCTCCATCTCCTAACAGAAGTCTCTGGTTCATGTCCAAGGTACTCTTGATTCTTCTAGCCAGCTCCTGTTTTGTATGGAAGTAGTGTCTCCTTCTGCTTGCTGGCTCACTCTATGTTACCTAAACATTTTTATTTCCTCATTAGCCTGCTCTGCATACAAAGTTGTACTTGATCTTCCTGGAAAAAAAATATTCTGAAAAGAGCAGGGTACAGCAGCTTACATCTCACACCTGCCTCTTAACATTCCCTAATTGCTGGTATAAAAATGTTTTTTTTTTCTGTATGATGTGCAGTGAATACTCACTTTTCACAAACACTATCTACAATTTTTAATGCTTTTCCCTTCTGCCACATTTTTTGTCAGCAGCAACTCTTTCGGATGTTATTGCATATTTATTAATAAAGATATTGGCTGTTTTCACATGGCAATATTTGCAGCATACACAGGATGTGTCCTCTCAGTTAATAACTCCTGGTGTAGAACCCTGGTCCACTTGCTTATTTGTATGTTCATAAAATTAATGCATATTTTCCCTGTGTTCTCGGTCTACTTGGAGACAGACTGAAGATTAGGAAGACAGATCTCAAAAGATTAGAATTTAGGATCGAGATGAATTTTACTTGTGACATATGATGTCATTATAGCTATCTTCCTCATATGAGGACATCAGAGAAGCGGGTCTTTTCTTTTTTTAATCTTCTCTTTCATGTCCTTCACTTGCACTAATGAAAGTTCCCAATGTCTATTCTAATAAGAGCCCAACAATAATCCGGTTGCAGAACTAATACTGGGGATAAGTGGCTTCTTGTGCCACTGCCACTTTAAAATTCCCCTTAACAATCAATTTCTAATCTATGACTGACTGGGGTTTAGCTGGGGCACCTGCAAGTTTGAAGATTTGGCGAGCTTTATAACACCATACCATGGCACTTGTACGTCTGATGTAGGGCCTTCCAATATTTACAGGCTACAGAATTAGCATCAATGACTGATGGCTTGGCATCTTTGTGACTTGCTTCATATCCATGTGAAATGACAGCAGCTGAAGTGGACACACCTGCTTTCAAAAGCATTAGCATAACTTTACTCTTTTTTATCAGCTTTCTCTTTTACTGCATACCTCTCTTCTTTCACTACAAAACACTTTTTATATGTTGATGTTTCTTTTGGAATACTCTTCTAAGATTTTATCCTATTTTCAGTTAAATGGGAAGAAAATGATTTAACTAGTCCTGTTGCCTTGTTAGGATCCCTGCATACACCACGGGTTTCAATGACTGTGACAACCTCTGGGGTAATTTTTATATCGCAAGCACACTAAATTTATACAGAAGGAAAGGATAGGCTGTGTAAGCCTATAAGTAGTTCATAGTATTACAGAATTAAATAAATGAAAATGAAATTTTCTATATATTTTTTTTTTGTTGTTGAGAAATCTGGGCTTTCCTTTATAATTATTACAAGGTTGCTCTTTCTGGTGCTATGAAGATAGAACAGCTGCACCACAAAACATCTACTTATTCTGAAATTTCTTCTTCTGTCCAAACACTTCAGACTTGAAAACACCACTTTAAGGGAGAAATAAATACTTTTTTTTCTGTTTTGAAAAGCCAATATCAACCACCAGGAAACAGGGCCGGCCTTAGCTGAAACGGCGCCCTAGGCGAAGTACTGCTCTGGTGCCCCTTAAGCCCCACCCACACTGAACACAAGGAACACCCCTATTTAAGCCCCGCCCACATATGGGTCACTCCCACAACAATCCAGTTCTTTCCATGTTTAAATGCATGAAAATCCAAGTCATACTGTAAGACACCTTGTAGTTTAGTTCACTTACTATGGTTAAACAATGGGTGAAATGCAATAAAGCAAAAAGCTAATTTCATAAAACATTCTAATAGTTCTATTTTCCTCACAGTCCTTGTAACATGCAAAAAAAAAGAGCTTGATCATCATCCGATATGAAGTAAATGTTGTAGTAGCTGGTGTTACAGCACTAGAAGAATCCCAACCAATATTTATTCACAACACAACAGGAATTTAGAAATAAGAATATAGTATTCACCAAGGTAAAACTGTGCCACTTGTAAAAAAACAAACTGAAGCACATACATGCAATATCCGTAAAGTGGGTAACTACATACAAATTCATGCTGGTACTCTGCTCCACTTAACATATGATCCTATCTGATCCTCTTTCTGAAATGAAGTCAGAAATAAAACCAGATTTAAGGAGCACCTTAGAAAAAAATTATACTGATCAGATCATGACTCATTCTGAACTAAGGTAATTAGTAATAAACAGAAGTTAGCTGTCGCACCTCAAAATCTACCCTAACCTCTAAAAAGCATAATGTTGACTATAATCACTTAATACCATAACCACAAATTAATAAGCTGTCATTATGAAAACTTGTCAATTCTCATACTATTAATATCTTGGATTTCCCATTGTTTCAAAGCAGACTACAAAATAAAGGCTGGGCACTCCTGATTTGGTTTTGCATCTTGCACAGCACTGTCCATGCTTATTAGTTTTAAGTGTGCACTGGACAGCAGAATCATCCCAACCAACACACAGCAAACCAGCACCTTAGCCGTAAAGAAAACTGATATATACACTCTGAATTAATAATAAAGACTGAAATCTGGATAAATCATGTGATTTGTCCACTAAAAAATAAAGTAACTTTTATATCTTACTTCTGAAAACTGAGCATAGAAAATGGCCACACACTGAATGAAACACCTTGGTTACTAGAGCAGCTAAAATGTACCAGCAACAAGTCATGAATGGTCATAAACCAAAACATTACCTGA
The DNA here is from genome assembly GCF_019279795.1 of Protopterus annectens. NCBI lineage: Eukaryota > Metazoa > Chordata > Ceratodontiformes > Protopteridae > Protopterus > Protopterus annectens. The sequence continues at coordinate 615,084,784 of NC_056741.1, read as the reverse complement.
ACATGCCAAAATGCCTGCAAACATAACCCGGAGAGACACCAATTAATAAACCACAACAAACTAAACACCAGAGCCACATTACAAAACACAAGTGGCAGAGTGAGCAGGAGTGGACCTAAAACACAGACTAGTCAAGAAGCGTGTAGATATCTGGCAAGCATAAGGGGTACTGAGGCTGCTCCCAATAGAATATTTATTAAAGTTGAAGCTTTCTCAGTTAAGATATCTCTTTGGAAGGGTTAAAGAACCTGGACTGTTGGATCAAAGATTTAAGGCCATGTACTTTTGAAATAGAAAATACTGTTAATATACGACAAAGCATGCAGAGTCTTGGTACAAAATTATTATGAAAGTATTAGATAAGACCCCAACTATATTCCTAGCCTATTTCAAACAGTAAAACCAAAGGTGGAGGAAGGTCTGGACTGGTGGAGGCAGCAAAACAAAAAGCCCAAACTAGACACACATTCTGAGATTTCATTGCCTTTAACAGAATTAACACTTTAATATGTGACATTTAGTGAATCATGTCACTCACAGGCTCAGTGCAAGAAATTTACTTCTTGCTTGAGTCATTTTATATTTAAAGGTGACAAGGGGTCTTTGCAGTGTGCTCACTTGACCTGGTCACCAGGACATGATCAGACTAATGCAGTGACTTCTCTACAGCATTTATTTCCATCTAGTTTGATGCAGACTATTCAAGTACTATGCCTCATGGAGTATTACTACACAGCAAACCATTTTCAGTCTTTATAAAGGAACACTAGAAGGCCTTCAAAGAAATGTTAGCTTGTTTGTTGATACTGTTATGCAACAGGGTTGATTGTTACATAGATACCCCACATGGAGCTACAGAAAAAAAAAGTGCTTTGCTGCTTCTTTCAATCACACACAATTACAAAGTGCTGCCCTGCTTCTTTCAATCACACACGATTACAAAGTTCTTTCCTGGCCCCTGCTTCTTTCAATCACACTGCAATTACAAAGCGCTGCCCTGCTTCTTTCAGTCACACACAATTACATGCTTCCCTGGCCCCTGCTTTTTTCAATCACACAAGCACATTAAAAAAAAAAATGTTTGTCTGCTTCATTCACAAATATAAATCCCCAGACCCCATCCCTTACTTGCCTCCTAGCTGCCGAAGTTCAAATAATAAACCAAATAAGGAGGATGGTCTTCTCTTGTGTAAATTGGAATTAAAATGCCAAAACGAGTGTGTGTGGTGTAATTTGTAAAATGTGCATGCTTATTTTCATCCAAGGCAATTACTTTTCAACATTTTATCAATCAAGAGTAAAAGATTACTAGAAACCTACATGTGAATGGGGGCTATCAACAGTACGAATACTGTCAACAACAGCATACCCTCATAGCCATCGCAGACAACTACTGCATTGTAGCTGGCTAATTTATTCATCTTTCACTCTCTGAGCACTCACTGACATTAGTTTCAAGTGATGCCTGCATTAAATTTCACCTAATAAGCAAAAAAAAAAAAAAGAACACAAAATCACTATCAGATAATACACAAAAAGCTAAAAATAATAAAACTGCCAGAAGCCAGCTTGTTATGTATTTACTTATTACTGTAGAACCTAACACATTATTAACAGACATTAACTTTCACAAAATTCTGTCTGTACAGTTAACCAAGTTTCTACACAAACAGCCGATATTTAAATAGCACTATAGAGTGGTCATTAACAGCAGCCCCTTCCCTGGCCCCTGGTTCTCCTCAATTCAGAGTCTTGATAGCTACAAATGGACTAACTGAACATGAGTATTGTGTAAATTCCATATTTCACACATAAGTAGGGTGCAGGAGAATTATACTGGATTTAAAAACTATTATCATACCCCGATGGAATACACAACAATCCCCTCTATATTACAAAACAAGTCCACAGGTCCCATTAAGGTGTACACACCAACGGACACAACAGCACCACTTGGGAGCATTGGCAATGCAAACCAGAAAGTGGACATCAGTACATCACTAATAGATGTTAAATTGAGTACAAAGAAAATATGCGCTGTGAATCAATACTAACGAAGTGAACTAAACAAGAGTAGACATTAAGCATACTTAACCTTAAACTGGACACTCACATACTAATAATATTACAGTTACTCTAACCCTTATGTTACTATGGCTAAACATACTTTAACCTTAAATTGGATGCTGACCAAAGTAATCAATGACTCTTCTTTTAATCACACAATTACATGCTTCCCTGGCCCCTGCTTTTTTTCAATCACACACAAACACATTATAAGAAAATGCTTCGTTCACAAATATAAATCCCAAGCGCTGCCCTGCTTCTTTCAAATCACACACAATTACATACTTCCCTGGCCCCTGCTTTTTTCAATCACACACAAACAAACACATTATATTAAAAAAAAAAAAAATAAATAACTTGCCTGCTTCCTTCACAAACATAAATCCCAAGCGCTGCCCTGCTTCTTTCAAATCACACACAATTACATGCTTTCCTGGCCCCTGCTTTTTTCAATCACACACAAACAAACACATTATAAAAAAAAACAAAAAAAAAAAAACTTGCCTGCTTTCTGCACAAATATAAATCCCCAGACCCCATCCCTCATTTACCTCCTAGCCGACAAAGTTCAAATAATAAACCAAATAAGGATGGTCTTCTAAATTGTAATTAAAACACCAAAACATGCTCCATTCCTTTCCTAGTAGCCGTGGAGCAACTCAGAACCCGGCAAACAAAACAACGCTGACTCACATCCACAGATTCCAAGAAATGCTTTTGCCGATAGCCAATAGGTGCACCCGCCTCTCTCGCTCGTCAATGAAGGAAAGAGAGGCGGGAGTTAGCCGTTTATATATGCTAATTGGATCAGTGGCTGAGATGTCAGTGCTGCAAAATCATCACTGGTAGGTTAGTTGAAGAAAGCTCCATAAGAGCAGCCACTCACATCACCTCCAGCATGTACATCATGCAGGGGGAGGGAATGAGTGAGAAGAACATGGTTTAGGGCGGGGGCTGTGCTACTGTGGTCTGGATAGGAAAAAAATGTTCCGAAGTTCGTGCTTGAAGTGGGGGTGGGCGCAATTGCTGCTAGCCTCTTGGGCGGCAGTGAAATGTAAAAAATAAATGTTGTTGTTGTTTTTCAGCTTTCCCTGGTTAGGGGTCGTCACAGTAGAACTCCGGTCCGTAAATTGTGCCCTTTTGAGGCTGGGGAGGGTGCAATTGCTAGCCTTTATGGGCGGCGGTGAAATTAAAAAAAAAGAAATGTTGTTGTCTTTTGGCCGTGCCAGGAAACCAAAACCCAGGAATCTCTCGTATCTATAGAAGCTCGGATCCCTAACTCTTATCTGTTCCTGAATCTGAAAAACATCTCCTGTTTACCCCAAAACATCTCTGTAACCAGAAAACAATCCTTGCTCTAATGTCTTCAAACAGCACAAAAATAGAAACAGCATTAAATACTCAGCTGAAAAGAGTCACTATTGATGAACAACTAAAATTTGACTATCATATAAAAGATGCAGCTAAGAAAACCCATCAAAAGCTTGGCTCACCAGACAGGATATCTCCTTATTTAACAAATTCTGCACGATGACGCACTGCTTCAACCATTCTACACACCTCTATGCTGCATCGGTGCCGATTAGCCTAAAAGCCACACAATCCAACCTCCCTGAGCAATGTTATGACAGAGTCATAAAATCTGCCAGCTTACCTTACAAAGCATACCACTACCTTACCCTGTTAAAAACCTTCCATGGTTAGAACTACCCTACTACTGATCCTTCTCATAACTACTAAACATACACAGACTCTTCTACAAATCTGACCAATACCCAGCTCTTAGCAACATTCTTCAATGTTGCTCCACACACAGATAGCTCTATTCCACCAACAGACTACTTCTATGAAATAATCAAGCTAGTGACTGTATGTATTCCTCATGTGTATCTATACTATAGAACCCCTTGCCTCAAGAATTCCCTTGCTGGGATGTGTTGCTTTGGAAGTATACCGGTCAGGTAGTCTGTCAGAAAAGCTATCTTTTACTGAGGAAGGAATGCTTTCTGCTGCACCAGATCTGTGAGGGTTACCAGAAACAGGTTCCTTGTCTGAGGAAGAGTTTTTGACTTTTGAAGATTTAAGGTGAGATCTATCTTCTGACAGCAGTCTATGGTGATCTGCAAGGCACCTAGGGTCTCTACTGTGGACTTTCCCTGAATGAAACAGCTGTCTCAGTATGGATAAATATGAACTACCAGAGTTCTGCAAAGGGTTATTAGAGGAGCTCAACATTTTGTGAAAACTCTGGGAACAGTGGACAGCCCAAATGGTAAAGCACAGAGATGGAAGAAAGAACTTCTTGCTACAAACTGTACATCCTTGGCATCCTGGAAAATCATGGGCAGTAGTTTTAGTAAAGTAAACATTTTGAACTTTGGGATGTTGAAAAAGTTGTTTAGCTTTGAGAGGTCCAAGATGGGTTTCCAGTTACACTCATTTCTGGGAACTAGAAACATCCTTGAGAAGCTGCCTTTTCCCTCTTTACCTGAAGGAACAAGCTAAATGGATTCTTGATAAAATAGTTCCCTGAGTCAGAATGCCCAAGGAGGATGGGATTTCTCTGAACTGAAAGTAGTACCCTGATGGTTTTCCACTAGGTTACAAAGGAGGAGGGTTTTCTAGCCAACGGTATGGGGGAAGGGTGGGTAGGTGGTATGGGAGACTGGGGATGAACATAGTCACAGATGATCTCTGTGCCGGGTAGGCTGTTTGGATCTCCTTGTTCTGAGAGATTTTTTTCTAGTTGCCATCCCCTGGACTGTCTGGGTCTCTTGCCATAGGGAGGCCTTCACTGGTCTTGTCTAGGGTAACTGGACTAGACTTTGAAAGGTAATTCCTGCTGTACCTTGGTGAGGAAGACACAAAATTTCTTTATAGTTTTTATTTGCTTTCTTTTTTTATCCAGCTTCTCAAAAACTTGCTTGGCTGAAGGACTGAAAATGAACTCCTTGTTCAGTGGAGCATCCAGTAATTAAGCCTTAACCTGATCTGACAGGTGCTGGGTCCTGAGCCATGCATGTCTGTAGATGACAGAAACTGTGGCAGCTGCTCTTCAAGATGCATCATAACCACACTTCAAGGAGTGTCTGGAGACTTGAAAGCTTCTCTGGCTGTCTCTTGAATTTCCTTTGATAAGGTTTTATCTGTAATATCCACCTTACCTAGAATTTTGTCATGGTGAGATTACTTTAGCGTATGGAATTGGCAACTACAAGGGTGGCAGAGGCATAAGCTTTTTCCCCAAATCTGTCCAATAGTTTGCTTTCCCTGTCATTAGGCAAGAGATGTCTGGATGGCCCCTTAGGTACACCTTTTCTAGAGTCACTGGACACTACTGAAAGGTAAGCATTTAGATTTTTGTAAAAGTACCTGTGAGATCATAGGAACATCAGGATGTAGTGCAAGGACTTCAAAGACATCATCCAGTACTAAGTTTACAGGAGGAATAGCCAAGTGGCCTGGGAGAAGGCAAACTCAGCAGTTCCATGTAGTGGGTCTCAGCCTGTAAGAACTGTTTGCTTTCCCAACTGAAAGCCTTCTTCATTCTATGCAGGATATCCCTGAAGGAAAGTTCCTCAGAGGGGGAGGAAGAAGAGAGGATCTGGGCATGTTTATGGTGAGGAAGTGCCCAGAATAGGACAATTCCTCCTCATCTTCAGAGAGAGAGGAATTTGCATATTCCTGAAAGGCTACCTTCATGTTTCTTTTGGTGGGGAAGTTTCAGAAATAGAAGTATGAGAAAGCTCTCTGTATTTCATAAAGTCCATTAATTCCTGTACGGTCTCGGGCTTTGGACTCAGAAGAAGTGGTTGGAACTGGGGGGTGAAGAAAAAAAGGTGGTTCACTTTGGTTTGGCTGTCCGTTTAAAAGGGGGTGATCTGACACTGCAGTTGTCTGGCCACTACTTTGATTAAGGTTTTGGTAGTCAAAGTAGACAGGGTGTCTTCCTCGAAACTCATGATGCTGATGTCAGAAGCTGAGACCTGCTGAGCGACCTCAGACCCAACCGACGCGTGTGCCATGGTAACACTTGTAGGTAGGCTGGAGATCATGGTGGCCTTCTGAAGGGCTGCACCAGAAGATTCAGCCCTAGATGTTGCTGGACAAGTGGGCTGCAAAGGCACCTCACTTGGGTCTGCAGTCGACTTATGGATTACAGTCAAGGCTTTCTTGGTAACATCAGTGTAGATCATAGTATAAAGTGTGTGCTTTATCTTTAAGAAACATGCAAGGCTGTACGTGCATGTATATAACCCACACACATGCAAACCCCTAGTGCAATTTTGAAGGAGCAGCCAGGGAGTGAGCATGCACAATCATAGTTACTAATTGTACACAAGTTACATAAATTACAGACAATAGTCACCAACATTACTGTGTTTGTATGAAATAAACCTGCTTGAACAGAACCCACAAAGACTCTTTATTCATCTCCCAGACATGAAAGCGACACAGTTTCAGAACCAGGATGAAAGAGAGAAGACTGTTTCGGAGTCACGAGGTGCAAAGACGACAGTGAAGGTAAAACCGAGAGAAAAGTGCACAAACATAGCCAGAAAGAATCAAAGGTGATGGGAAATAACAAAAACTATTCGATGTGAAAGATGATAAAGGGGCATTACAAGGGCACAAACCATATTACCAGACAAGCAGAAAGTACGAAAAGTTTAACAAAAGAAAATGTAAAGTGTTCAATGAAACGATTAACTGTAAAGCAAAATGAGTATGCTTAAAGCAAAAAATGGGGATGTTTAAAGCAAAACGAGTGTGTTCAAGGCAAAGTTGGACATGTTTAGAGTAAAATGGGCACAATAAAAGTATATTGGGTGTATAAAAGGGCTTAAATGAGCAAAATGAACATAGTATGAAAGAAAAAGGGCACATTATGCCAAAATAAAGCAAGGCGACTATGTGTTTTGGCAAAGTGCTGTATTTGGGCATAACTACGACTTTGTACTGTATCAAGGGCATAACTAGAGTTATTCGTTCAAAGTGTGTAAAGAGCTTATAGTGTGTGCTTATTACTGTGCATGCACTTCAAAGAGTTTATTGTGTGCAAAGTGCAAGTATTTTGTGTAATACAGTCAAAGTATAGCAGTTTCAAAAAGTTTCTTGTGCTGGGTGTGTCTATTCGCAAAGTACCATCATTACAGAGTGCTTCTTGCACTGTATAGAGTTGCCTAGCACGGTACCAGCATTTTGGGGACATTTCAGTGTGCTTTACGCAGTTATTTGTAAAGTGCATTTACTTTGAAAAGTTACTGAGTTTAGGGAAACAGATGTTCAATTTATTCGCATTGTGCAGTTGCCTGGCATGTTTCTTACACTGATAAGAGGCATTTTTGTACAAATTAAGACATTAAAAGACTATTACAGTGCTCTTGAGTTATTCAGTCGCATCGTAACGTTCTCGGATGTTTCTTAAAATGATTGTAAATGACTTTAGCATTTTCTCCCTTACTACGACATTACAAAGAATACCAAAACGCTGAGAAGTTATTTAGCAAAGTCCAGTTATTCGAAAGTACTACGAGTTTGTTTAGTCGCGTAATTCCAAAAAGCCCAATAAAGGTATAAGTTCAGAGTACAAAGGCATTGGACCATTACGGCAGTAGTTCTGGCATGTGTATATGTTTATGCTTATTTGCAAAACCCTTCACTGGTATGTGTTAATATAGCAGATGGAATTCAAAGACCCCTTACCACTTGTATTTGATCAGAATATTGCAGAGAACTGGAGAATATTTGAGCAAGAGTACGATATTTTTATACAAGCCGCTTATGCAGGTAAAATGCCTGCAGAAGGGCATTCATTTTGCTAGCAGGGTCAGAGGCCACAGAAAGACAGCATTCATTTGTGTATGCACCATTAGTGTATGAAGGAGAAGGTGCAGACCACCATATTGTTGTACAAGCTGAATCAAGGGAAGACCCCGAGTGTCTGCAAGTTCAGAGAAATGTGTAACCCCCAGATGAATATTACATTAAAGAGGCATTCGTTTTACACAAGAGATCAGATACTAGGGGAAACACTTGCAGCTTATATAACTGACTTGAGAAACAGAGCTAAAACGTGTTGGTTTGGTGATTTAAAAGATGAGTTGATAAAGGACAGCCTTGTCTGTGGTATTAACAGTGCTGCTGTGAGAAAGATTTTACTTCGTGACAGTGACTTAACGTTGAGCGAGCCCATAGAGATTTGTCAAATCCATGAGGTGACAGAAAAACACACAAGTATGCTTGCGATGACAAAAGTATGGTTTCAGTTGGCTCCAGAGCACATGCAGATATTATACAACACGTGGCAAAGAAGAGCAGGCCTAAGCACGTGGCAGCTGCACGGTTTCCAAAGAAGCCACAAGGTTTTCTAGAAAGTTCCAAGAAAGGTGCAGACTCCAGAGCCAGCTAAGTGCAGTACAAACATGAATCAGCAAAACCCAACTCTAGCTTTATTGTTAACTGTCAAAATTGTGGAGCGAACCATGAGTCTAAAAGAGAGAAGTGCTTAGCATTTGGTCAGTAAAGTCACAAGTGTAAAAAAATGGAACCAGTTCCAAAAGTTTTGCAAATCAAGTAAGCCTCACACAGTTGTAAAGAAAAGTCACACAAAAAAGCAAGCTGATCAAGTAAAGCCAAAGCAATCAGCTTTCCATATAGATGGTGCATCAGTGCTTGGTGAAAGAGTTGATGCAGTAAACTTATTAACAAGTGAAGTGCTTTGTACTGTCCGGATTAATGGAAGACCCACAAAGCTCAAAGTAGACACTGGTTCAAAGTGTAATGTTATATCAGCAGACATTTGCTAGACCGAGGACTAACGAACAACTCAATGAAACCAGTAGTGCAAGACTTGCTGTTTATGAAGGCGAAGAAATTCAAAATGAAGGTTCAGTGATACTTTCATGTTATTTCGCCAAGAACTTTTACAATTTGTTATTCAACATAGTCCGAAGGGCAGTGCAATCTTTACTGGGTCTCAAAGATAGCTTAAGAATGAATCTGCTTTCGTTTGCTGAAGAAGTTCATCACACAAGTGCATTTCAGAGTTCTAATTTTTCTCAGCGTATGCTGATGTTTTCGAAGACAAGTTAGGCAAACTTCCAGTTATGTATTCCATGAAGTTAGACCCAGAGGTCACTCCAATAGTCAGGCCAGCAAGAAGAGTCCCGATAGCTATGCAAAATAAAGTTAAGGCTCAGTTGGATAAAATGGTGCAGCAATGTGTGATTTGTCCAGTCACAGAACCAACTGAATGGGTGTCGTCCATGGCAGCCACTCACAAAAAAGGCTCAGATTAAATCAGAATATGTACTGATGAGATTTGAACAAGGCATTAAAAAGACCTTATCATCCAATGTGGACAGCTGAAGAGGTTGCCACTCTAATACTGTCTAGTTCATTTTGGCAAGTGATGCTGGATCGCAACTCCTCATTTCTATCTACTTTTGATACTCCGTTTGGCAGATAAGATTCCTAAGGATGTCATTTGGAATAAATTCTGCAAGTGAAGTCTTCCAGTGTGCAATGGAACACATTTTTTTCAGGTTATCCCTGTGCCATAATAGTAACCGATCTACTGGTTGGAGGCAATGGTGAAGCAGAGCATAACAGAAACCTCAAGAAAGTTCTAGACAGAGCATGTGAAGTAAACTTGAAGCTTAATCCTCTGAAGTGCAAATTCAGACTTCCAGAAGTTACATATGTAGGACATTTGTTCACAAGTACAGGTTTGAGACCAGACTCGACCAAACAAGCAGCTACTCCTGAAATGTCAGCACCAGATAATGTGCAAACTTTACAGCGTTTTCTGGGCATGGTCAACTGTTTAGACAAATTTATACTACACTTCAGTGAGAGGACAGCAACTTTAAGAGTGTTCACATGCAAAAATGTTGCATGGTCATAGTTTGAACAGCACCAGAAGGCATTTGACGACCTCAAGTAGAAAATTTCCACCCCACCTACATTAAGATACTATGATGTGAACAAGCAAGTTACTCTTTCCTGTGATGCTTTAAAATTTGGTCTAGGTGCAGTTATACTTCAAGAGGGCAGACCAGTAGCCTATGCATCTAGAACACTAACCCAAACTGAGATGCAGTATGCTCAAATTGAGAAGGAACTTTTGGCAATAGTATTTGCATGCTCCAAATTTCATGACTATATTTATGGTCGAGCTACTCAGACTGAAACTGATCAACCTCTAGTAACCTCTAGTCACTATTCTGAAGAAGCCTATGCATTCCGTTCCAGCAAGATTACAAAGAATGATACCCGAACTGCAAAAGTACAATTTCAAAATGATCTACACTAAAGGCAAATTGCTCTATCTGGCTGATACTTTATCCAGATCGTCCAGGCTTACAACAGAACTTAACTCAGAAACTTTTGACTTTGATGTGAGTGCGTACTTTTTCCACCATTAGACTTAATGAGTTAAGAGATCATACCCAGGCTGATCCAATTTTGCAGAAGCTCAATCACTATATTGATGTTGGATGGCTGTAAAGCAATCTAGTGTATCACCTGAAGTGCAAACGTATTTTCCTTACAGAGATGAATTGATGATGGAAAATGGCATTATTTCCAAAGGTCCTAAAATAATTGTTCCTGCTTCCTTACAACAAGAATATATCCACATCCACTAAGAGAAGAGCATGAGAATTAGCATTTTTGCCTTCATTACCGAAAGACATTGATAGAGTTCTTCTTGTTCAGTATGAATAGTACCAGAGTGCATTTGCAAAGAGAACCACATCAGCCATTTCCAATTCCTGAACTACCTTGGTCTACTGTAGCAAATGATATCTTTGAGTGGAACAATCAAAACTACTGAGGTTCTGGTAGACTCTTATTAAAAATGGTTTGATATTGATCGCCTACCTAACATAACCTCAACTGTTGTTATTACCAAGTTGAAATGTAATTTCTCAGTTCACGTAGCCCACACAAACTTTCTTCTGACAAAGGTACTCAATTTACTAGCCAGCTGCTTCAGAAAGTTGTAAAAGAATTGGACTTTGTACATGTCACTAGTAGTCCTGAATATTCTCAGTCCAATTAGCTGAACGAGCAGTGCAGAATGCAAACCAATTACTTGAAAGGTCAAAGCATGACAATACTGATGTATTCCTGAATTTGATTAATCTCCAAAACATAGCCCATGATGATATTCTTGGCTCACCTGCTCAAAGCCTACTTTCCAGGCAAACTAGAACTACTCTACCTATTTCTCCAAGTTTGTTGCAGTCTAAATTTAAGAATACAAACCATCAAGGCTCAATTGTTTAAAAAGTGCAATATCCAGAAATCTAGTTATGACCGATCGAGCAGATTACTTCGTCCGTTGAAGGAAGGAGAGACGGTACGAATTCAGACAATAAAAGGTTTTGATCGAATAGGACAGATCAAAGGCAGCCGAGCTGAGATCTTACTTGATAAATTTTGAAGGAGTGGAGTATAGCAGGAATAGCAAACATCTTCTTGCACCAGAATCATCATCATCGTCATTGCAATCACAACATTGTTTCTGTGATGCGAACTCTAAACCGAAGAGTGAGTTAAGATACTGTTTCCAGATCAGAATGTGTTCAAAATTCTGACTCCATTCCAGAAAGTAATTTGAACATTCCACAGGTCAACCATTTTACAGAAACTGTTCCAGTTGCTACATCTAATAACCAGTTTTATGGTCACACGACAAGTGTCTAAACCAAGTGTGAAATACGCAGCAACATGGACTTGATTGTACATACCTATATATTTAATATTGTGTAATGCATGACTATGTGTAACCTGTGATTTCTATTTGCCCAACAGTCTCATGACAATTGCATGGTCTATTTCTCAAAGAGGTAGGATGTAGATCATAGTACAAAGTGTGTGCTTTATCTTTGAGAAGCATGCGAGGCTGTAAGTGCACTTATATAACCTGCACACGTGCAAACCCAGTGCCATTTTGAAGGAGCAGCCAGGGAGTGAGCATGCATGATCACAGTTACTAACTGTATATAAGTTACTTAAGTTACAATCAATAGTCAACAATAGTAATGTGTTTGTGTGAAATAAAGCTGCTTGAACAGAACCCACAAAGACTCTTTTTGTGTCTGAGACACAAAAGCAACAATCAGGGTCCTTGTTCATTTTGTCTTTCCATTTCTTTGGAATGACACTAGCTGATGCTTGAGTTTGCAAAGACCCTGAGGTAGCAGGGGATTGTGATGCCACTGGGGAAATATGGGCAGCTAGTACCTCTGCTATACATTTTCCGGTTTTTGCACAAAATTTTGCAGTCAGGACAATTAGAAATGTAGTCCTGATGCTACAAGCAGAAGAGATATACAGAGTGAAAATCTTTTTGCGGGATTTGCTTCCCATACTTCATGCATTTGTTGACTTTTTTGAATATTAAATTAATAGAGACATTTCCACAACAGGGTACATATCTGACTAAAAGAAGAGGTTCTCTGGCAAAATGAGCCGACTAATGGACTGTGAGCGTTCTGAATACAAGTAAAGTGCACCAGACTAATGGCTATAAAGCCACGTAGAAACCACAGCACTGCAGGACAAAAGCCAATAAATGTCCGTACCCTAAATAATACAACCAGAACACTCCAAAAAGGTGCAAAAAGATTTAATTCCACAAAAAAATACAGACAAGATTTAGAGCTTTCTTTTCACCAATGGAAACTTCCTCAGAATAATTAAGTTAAACACAACTTCATTTTAAATGCACACCACTCCATGCTGATTGGTTGAAACGTATTAATAAATTAATACAGCATTTAAAAAGATAGCTTAAAAATTGCATAATAAATGTTAATAACCCTATATACATTCCCACTCAGGAATCATAGAAAAACTCACTAAGCTAGGCATCAGCCCCTATATCACTAGGTGGGTTGCAAACTGGCTCACAGATAGAACTCACAGTGTGAAATTAGCTGACTCCAAGTCTGACTGCCGACTAGTCACGAGTGGAGTCCCACAGGGTTTGGTCCTGGGTCTTCTCCTGTTTGGTATCTACTTCTTTGAAGTCCAGGCCAACACGAAGGGACTCTGGCTGACAAAGCTCGCAGACGATTGCAAGTTGGGAGCTATTATTAACTCCCCAAGTGATACTGACATCCTACAGAATGGCCACAGTGAGACCAACGAATGGTGTCAGAACCATGGCCTTAAGCTCAATGCCAAAAAAATTTCATTATCCCCTTTGGGAAAAACCAGGTTCCCATGAATTACCACATTGATGGTAGTTCACTGAATGCAGAAGGCATTATAAGAGATCTAGGAACACAGGTTGACAGCAACCTCTCTTTTGATCACCACATTGCCACTGTGGTCAGAAAGCCCTTCTATGTGGCACATATCATTACTAATGGTTTTGCATCCAGGAAGAAAGAAGTTATTGTCTCCCTCTACTCTTCCCTCATTAGGCCAATCATCGAGTCCAATGCCCCATTTGGCATGTACCTCACTAGACACCTGCAACAACTGGAGAGGCGGCAAAAGTACCTCATAAAGAGGATCCTAGGCCTTAAACACTTGTCCTATATGGACAGACTCAAAAACCTCCAACTATTCTCTGTCTCATATAGCCTACATAGAGGCGATCTCTGATTGACTTAACAAAGCCATGTCTGATCCAGCTCTGTTAGAAATGCTACATCTAAAGAAATCTCAATCCCTCTGCACCACAAGCTGCAGAGACCTCAACCTCATTACCACAATCAACAGAACATAATGGAGGAACAGGTTCATAACCCAGAGACTGCCCATGCTATGTATTAGACTTCCCATACATGTCAAGCAGAGCAACTCGTTGACTCTCTTCAAGAGAAATCTTGATGAGTGGATGGGAAATAGAAAATTCACTCCGGGGATAACTCCAGTGGCTCTTCTCGACAGAGGCACTGGGAACTAATGTTGGATGGCACGATGCCAGGGTAATACTACGGCTAGGCTTGTAAAGGCCCCAGGGCTATTAGCCTAGTACACACTTATGAACATATGTACATGACTGTAATTCTGAAAATACAGGTGGTGACTCTTATAATGTAAATATGAATTAGAAAAATAATCTTTTCTGTGGATACTAGACACAAAATGATGGTTCTTCACATCTTTAGAAATGTGCACATCCAAATATGAGATAGATGAATTATCCACTGTATGTGTGAATGCCAAGAAATCAGTGGTGGTTTCTAAATATTCCATAAGATAGTCCACCTGATCAGCAGGACCATGCCATACAATAAAGATGTCATCCAGGTAACAATAGTACGCCCGGATATATTTATAGTAATCACACTTAAATGCATACTGTATTTCCCAATATAGTAGCACCAGGTTGGCATATATCGGGGTGCAAGCAGCGTCCATTGCCACACCATCTGTTTGTAGTATTCACCTTGGAAGTCAATAAAATTATTTTTCAGGATGAGTTCAATACTTTCCAAAATTTCTACTTAAAGAAATCCCAATACCTCAGAGCCACACGGTCCAGGGATCTAAACCTTGTCATCACAATGAACAAAGCATATTGGATGGATAGGTTCCTGACCCAGAGACACCCCATACTCTGGAATAGACTGCCCATACATGTCAAGCAGAGTGCCTCCTTGGCGATCTTCAAACGGAACCTTGACGATTGGATGAGAGATAGGAAATTGACCCTGGGGATCACATCATTCGCCCTGCAAGACAGGGGTCCAGGGAAGTAAATATTGTGGGAAGAAATATCCAGGAATTGTTACGGCTAGGCTTGTATAGGCCCTACTTCTGACAGCCTAGTACCAACCTATGAACCTATTAACCTGAATTCATTCTTGAATAGGAAATCAAAACTGGCCAATATCTCCTCAAATCAGGCCAATCCTGTGTGATGGGGAATCACAGAAAAAAGACACATCTACAGTGATAAAACTTAAGCTGGCATCAAAAACCAATGCCCCCATCTTGATGAGAAAATCCCAGGAATATATTAAGATGTGATGGTAAAGACCATAAAAAGGTTTCAGTTTGGAGTCTATGTACATCACCACAGGCTGGGACTTGGAGCCAGTCGATGCTACAATTGTTCTCACTGGGGGGGGGGGGGGGGTCTAAACACATTCTTGTGTACTTTGGGAATTCCAAAAATTCCTGGGATAAGGTTTTTTTACTCATAAAAAATATATATAATTTAATGTCTATCATACCTTGTAAAAGATTGTCCTCAAGAATTATATCTATTTTCCTGTAGGCTACCTTGATTTAATTCTAGGAAACCTGACAATATCTACCTTTCTCATTGAGTATATCCAACATTTTACCCATGTGGTTCTACTGTTCCATGACTACACCCCCCTCCCCCATCCGGCTTTATAATTCATAAGTCCTTTCTTTCAGTTAGATCCTGAAGTATACATCTCTCCTCTTGGCTTAAATTGTCTTTGTGCCATCTCTTGGTCCCAAAGTATTGTTTTATCTCATTCTCGAGTAAACTATCGAAATTAGTTAGGACAGGATGGAGGGGTGGGTTGAAAATGCTCTGTAAGGACACCAATTCCCTGTACTGGCACACGATTGTGTGTCCTGAGGCCAAATTTCAATTCTGGATTATAGACCAGGTCAAACCCCCCGGAAAGTACAGCTGCATACACGTACCATAAATATAGATGTTTGAGTGTATTCACTGTTGCAGTCATCACATTTGAGTTATCTGCTTGCAGTAGCCCTCAGTCGCCCTGATTATCAAAGTCTTGGGTTCTGCGTCAGTTGCTGTCTCATCTTCCATGACGTCAGGTAGTCAGGGGTATAAAGCATGCTTCCGACGCCATTACATCAGTTTTTCTTGCCCCAGATGTCAGGTGCCCCCCTAATGGGGAGCAATTAAATGTATATACAAGGTTACACCTCCAACAAAAAAGCAAATACACCAAAAAGCTTTAAGCATAATAAAAAGGAATAGATGTATATCCAAAAGAAGTCAGGGGGCTGGAGGGAGGATAACCAGGACTGCAACAGTGAATACACTCGAACATCTACATTTATGGTAAGTGTACACAACTGTACTATGTTCTTCATGTTTCACTGTTGCAGTCATCACATTTGGGTAGATTCCCAAAGCTAAGGATGGCAGGAGGAAATTAGATAGCATTAGAACCAGCAATAAGGCCCTGCAAGACTGCAGTGGCAAAGCCAGCTCTGGATTTAGAAAAAATTGGCAAATGGTAATGCTTGGTGAAAAGTATGTACAGAACTCCAGATAGCAGCTTCTACGATGTCCCTGGTAGGGACACCTCTGAGAAAGGCTGTAGAGGTAGATGCAGCCCTGGCTGAATGTGGTCATATCCCCTGTGGGATATGTTTTCCATGGTGCTTATAGCAGAAATGAATGCAATGGCCTATCCATTTAGAAATGGTTTGCTTTGAAATTACCTTCCCCTCTGCCCCTGCAGCAAATGCCACCAGCAGCTGTTCAGATTTCCTGAGAGGTTAAGTTGTCTGTGCACATCTAAGGAGCACAGTATATGTTCCCCTTTGTTTTGTGGATTAGAAAAGAAGGTTGGCAAATGAATGGACTGATTAAGAGCCACACTGGATACTATCTTGGGCATGAAGAAGGGATTGGTCCTGAGGGACACCCTGTCCGCATGAAAGATAATGAAAGGCTCCACTGCCATAAGGGCCTGTAATTCAGATACCCTTCTAGCTGAAGTGATGGCTAAAAGGAAGGCGGTTTTCCAAGAAAGGAATTTCAACCCTGCATTTGCAGCTGGCTCAAAAGGAGGTAGAGTGAGTTTTCCAATACAAAGTTAAAGTCCCAGGCTGGGGTTGGGGCTCTCCTGGGTGGTCTTATGTTTTTGGCCTCTATGAGGAACTGCTTGAGCAGTGGCTGAGAGAAGAGGGGTGGTTCTGTGTTGCAATGAGCTGAAATGGCTGAGGCATGAATTTTGATGGAGGAAAAGGAAAGGCCCTTGTGAAGCATCTCAGTTAAGTATAGCAGAATCAGAGGTAAATTGGGCGCTGCTGTGCCCATCCCCTGAGTATGGGTCCAGGAAAAGAATCTTTTCCATTTTTCAGCATAAGACTTTCTAGTACTAGGCCTCCTTGCTTCCAGAATGACATCCAACACCTGTTTACTGAGGGACGGTAATGGAGAGATCAGGTAACTAGCCAGGCTGCCAGGTTCAGGGTTTGAAGCTGAGGGTGCAGAATCTGGCCCTCCTGCTGAGACAGCAGGGTAGGGGTCTGAGGCAGGTGCCAGCAGTAACACAGGCCCAAGAGGGGGTACCAGTGTTGGCGTGGCCAGTATGGTGCAATCAGTATCATCCTTGGTTTGTCCTGTTTGATCTTTAGTAGTACCTTGGAGGAGAGAGGCAGAGGAGGAAAGGCATAAACTGATAGATTTTTCCAGGTGAAGGACAGGGCATCCACTTTCCAAGCTTGTTTGTGGGGAGTCCTTGTGCAGAATTTGTCCAGTTGGTAGTTCTGGGGGGAGGCAAACAGGTCTATCTCTGGGCTCCCCCATTTGTTTATCAACATGTTGAATGTCTTTGGTTACAGTTTCCACTTGTGTGGGTCCATGAGATTTCTGCTTAGTTTGTCTGCCAATGTATTTAGCTTTTCTGGCAGGAATTGAGTCTGTAGGTGCACTTGGTAGCTCAAGGCTGTGTTCCACAGAGCCAAGGCTAGTCTGCAGAGAGGGTATGAGTGGGTTCCCCCCCTGCTTGTTTATGTACCACATAACAGTGGTGTCGTCTGTCTTTACCATTAATTGTCCTGGAAGAATGTGGTCTTTGAAGGCTGTCAGAGCATTCTGTACAGCTAACATTTCTTTTTGATTGATATGCAGGTGCATTTGACTTGGGTTCCATTTGGCCTGAATGCACTTCCCTGCCAAGTGAGCCCCCCATGCATAGTCTGATGCATCTGTTGTTAGGGTTTGGGTGGCAGGGGGTAGAGTGAATAGCAGTCCCTTGTTTTGGGGGCAGGCTTCTGCCAACCAAACTGTAGGCAAGATATGATAGGAATCATTGCTTCTAGATCCTGAGAATGTTGACACCATAGGCTTTTTAGATACCATTGTAGTTTCCCCATATGCAGTTTTGCATATGGAATTAGGAGAATGCAGGAGGCCATGAATCCCAATGCTTGCAGTATTTGTCTTGCAGATAGCAGGGTCTTTGTGGCCATTAGTTTGAAGTAAGCTGTCAAATGAACTTGTTTCTCTGGCGTGAGGAAAGCCATCTGGGAAGTTGTGTTCAAGCTTGCTCCCAGGAATACAATTTGTTGGCAGGGTACAAGATGTGATTTATTTTCATTTATGGTATACCCCAGAGAAGTTAGCACTTTTTGTACAAACGCCAGATGATTCAATAGTATGTCCTGGCTTTCTGCCTGAATTAGACTATCGTCCAGGTATGGGTATATTTGAATATTTCTTTGCCTGCAAAATGCAATGACTGGAGCTAGGCACTTTGTGAATACCCTGGGCATAGTAGACAAGCCAAAGGGCAGTGCAGAGAACTGATACTGCGTGAAGCCTGCTTTGAAGCATAGGTATCTTCTGCAAGATTCCCTGATTGGGATGTGCAGGTAGGCTTCCTTTAAATCCAGTGTTGCCAACCAGGCATCCTTACCTAGCATAGGAAGCAACTGGTGAAGAGTTAGCATCTTGAATTTTTGGATCACCAAAAAAGTGATTAGGATAGAGAGGTCCAGGTTAGGACGGCAGGAATTGTCTTTTCTGGGCACCAGGAAAAGTCTTGAGTAGAAACCTTGTCCCCTTTCCTCTTCTGGGACAGTTTGAATAGCTCTTATACTTAGAGAGAAAACTTGCTTTTGAGCCTCTGCCCACGGATTTGGGGGTAGATCTGGCCAACTGTTTGGGGTTGGTAAAGTGTGGAAGTAGAATCTGTATCCTTGAGAAACTATATTTAAAACCCATTTGTCCTGGGTAATGAGTTCCCAGTTTTTTGCCTGCAGAGCAATCTTTCCCCCTACAGGAGCAGTCTATTGAGAAGGGCTTGGAAGTTTTAAAGTTAAGTCATTGAGATAGTTTACCATAGGGGGGAGTCTTACTACTCCCTGCTTTTGAAGTGGGAGCCCCCCACTGCTTAGTCCTGTGCGTACCTTGGGACTAAAGCCCGGGTGTTCTGCTGGTTTTGGGTTTGGACTGAGAAGGCCTGGAAGAGTCAGGAAAGAACCAATTCTTAGTGGGCCAATGCCTACAAAATCTTGGAGGCTGTACTTGCAAGAAATCTTTAACAGTTTACATAGATTTAGCTTTTTCCTCCATCTTTTTAACCACTTCTTCTGCTTTTGTTGCCAAACAGGCGGTCCTGGTTTAAGGGAGCATCTGGCAAAGATTGCTCCTTAAGCCAAGCATGTCTTCTAAGTACAGACCCAGTGACAGCAGCCCTGCAAGATGCTTCTAGTAAATCAAAACCACATTGCAAAGCAGGTTTTCCAACTTGTTCAGCAGAATGCATTAAATCCTGTAAATCCTTATTTTCAGCACTGTCAGGAATCAACATAATTTTCTGTTTAAGCAATCCAATAATATGCTGCTGATACTTTAACATATGAAACTGGCAGTTTAAGGTCCTAATGGCCAAAGTTGCAGAAGTGTATACCTTCTTACCCCATCTATCCAGCGCCCTGGAATCTCTATCAGAGGGGGTAGGATTTTTGGCAGTAGTAGCCTTTATGCCCTTGGGTCCCTGTGAAATGGTCTAAGGATCCGCAGTAGGATTTTTAAATAGGAACTTGTGAGAGTCAAGAACCCTGTAATATCTATCTGGTTTTCTGAGAGCAGGAGGTAAGGAGTCAGGGGCCAAGCTAGATTCCGAAAAGGCATCATCAACAATGTCCAGTACAGGGGGACAGCTAAAGGTCTGTGTTGGGGCAGGAGTAAGAAATCCCTAAGCCTCTTTTTAGAATCAGAGTAATTCTGGCTTTCCCAGCAAACATGCTCCCTAAGAGTATGCAAGGTTTCACCAAAAGAGAAATCCTCTGGAAGGGAAGCAGAGGGAATAGAGTCCTCTGCATCAGAATCCACATAGGTATATAAGGGTAAATCCTGATCATCAGAGGAAACAGAAAATTCAGAATCCTGATTAGAAGAATCATAAGCAAATTCAGTCCTAGGTCTCTTAGAGGGGGACGGTTGGCTTTCCCTGATTAAAAAAATAAGGTCTTCAGCCATTCTTATCATTTGTTTTTTAGGAAATAGTGGCCTGACCATGCGATCTGAGCATCGGTTTTCTAAGCATGGATCGAGTTTTAGGCCTTGAAGAAGAAGATGGCATTGGTTTAATATGCAAGTCAGTAGGGCCTGAATATACCCTCAGAAGCCGGTGCCTGGACAGCGGCTCCAGACCCATCCAAGGTAGAGACATCCGCAGGTTCCCCACTTGAAGCATCGCATGGCATATTGGACTCCGAATGGGTCTCAGTAGAGGCCTGCAAATCTGAAGTAGCGGGTATCAGGAGCTGCGAAAGCACTTCACTGAGTACTGGCGAACTGGCGACTAGCTTAGGAGAAGCATCGTCGGCAGCTTTGGACCTAGGCAGTCTGTCTCTGTCTTTATCTTTGCATTTTTTCAGAATGTCGGTAGTTGGGTGGCTTACTGAAGCCATATCTGGGTAACTGAACAGAGTACCAAAAATATTTAGAAGAGCAAATATACCTACAATGAATAGTTCATTGTTTAAATAAGGTACAAAACTGACAGCAAGGTACATTGTGGTCAGGGCCTAGGCAAGGAATACAGTACAAATGAAAATCTTTGAGGTATTTGCTTTCCACAAGAAATACAATTATTGACTTTTACTGGCATTGGTTTAGAACAAGAAAAAGTTTCCCCAACGGGGTACTTAGCTTTAGTTGGACTTCGGTTCTTAAACTCGAAAACGAAAATTTCAAGAGTTGGCTGACTGGCACTTGTGAACTGCTTCTGCTTTGGGTACCGCATGGCAAGGAAGACTGATGTAATGGCGTTGGCTGCATGCTTTATACCCCTGACTACCTGACGTCATGGAAGATGAGACAGCAACCGACGCAGGACCCAAGACTTTGATAATCAGGCCGACTGAGGGCTACTGCAAGCAGCTAACCCAAATGTGATGACTGGAACAGTGAAACACGAAGAACATCGGGGAGGGGACTGGGAAACAAAACTCGAGTACCAGGAATTGGTATGGCAGTTGGTCTTTGATGCTTGTAGAAGTCCAGGGTTGAATGACCACATTTCAATAGTCCCTGCATTAAAGATGAGAGCTAATTTGTTGTGATTATTATGTATGACACACAATTTTAGAGCAGACGTGTATATAGGGTTATTAACATTTATTATGCAATTTTTAAGCTATCTTTTTAAATTTTGTACTAATTTATTAACACTTTTCAACCAATCAGCATGGAGTGGTGTGCATTTAAACTGAGTGTGTTTAACTTAATTATTTTGAGGAAATTTCTGTTGGTGAAATGAAAGCGGTAAATCTTGTCTGTTATTTTTTTGTGGAATTAAATCTTTTTACACCTTTTTGGTGCGTTCCGGTTGTATTATTTAGGGTATGGACCTTTATTGGCTTTTGTCCTGCAGTGCTGTGGTTTCTATGTGGTTTTGTATTGGATTTCTCAGCATTTCTTTGGGTTACAAGTGTTTCGTAATGGCTATAAAGAACTGAAGGTGGCATAGATGCTGTGTGTCTTATACCCTGATGTCCAGGCACTGGTTTCTGAATATCCATCAGCTAAGGATGATGCTCTGGAAATTGGGTCCATGATGGGCTTCTGTATGGCAGGAAGACCCAAGAACCAGTACTGCAACACTGACTACAAAGAGCATCAAACTTTTCAAAATTAAACTCAAAAAACACTTACTAGATACATGGCTCTGCTCTTGTTCCACACCAGGCTAACCTTACAATGTATTCACTTTTCTAGACAGCTTTTCCTTCTCCTTCTATCCCCACTAATATTATATTTTAGAAAGCTATTATATTTAACTTAAGACAGGCCTTCCTCCATTCTATTTCTTGATTTCACTTTCTACACTTACTGATGCTCCAAACTTGAAATGCTTCCTGACTACTTAAATTCTACTCCTTTTCCCTCCTCTCCAGCTCTACTATCTCACTCTGTGTTTTTCCCTAATCCTTTCCAGTTTATGTTCCCTACTATCTCTTTCCCATAACCACTTTAACTTCTGTAGTACCTATCCAGTTATCTAGGTTTAGTATGAATGACACTGTATAACCTGCAGAGGAAGTTTATTCCAGAGAGGGGAGAGGAGCTGGATGATGAATCTATCGCTTCACTGTGCTCTGTTTATCTGGTGATGAAGATTTAGATCTCTGGTTTTAGTACCAGATGAGCTGTTTAGCTTATTGAGATACAGGAGGTCAAAGATTGCTGGATCCAGGATTGCCAGATTTCCAGCACCCCAGGTAGGGACAAAAAAGAAGAAGAAGTAGGTCCAAAAAAAAAAAAAAAAAAAAAAAAAAAGGTCTTTAATGCGGAACAGAGTTCTACATTAAAGAAGTGAGCTCACTCAGTAGCTCTGCACTAAACACGGAGCTTCTCGTGTTTAATGCATTGCAGTTCCGCATTCAACACAAGTAGCTCCGTGTTTAGCGATTTTTGATTGGCCCGTATGCCAGGTATACAAGACAATCAAAAAAAAAAAAAAAAAAAAGCGGAGGCTGGCCGGGATTTAAACCAGCAGGACTCGGGATCAGGCTGCTGATCTCGGGACAGTCCCGCCCAAATAGGGACGTCTGGCAACCCTGGCTGGATCTCTAATGGCACTGTAAGAAATGCACAGACCCTCTCATCAGCAGGTCTGTAAGACACAGATACAGGGACAAGGCTTTCAGTCTCTCTTGCTAACTAAGCTTCTTAAGACCAGAGATATTTTTTGTTAGGAACCTCTTGGCTTTTCAAGTTTGTTTGCATGTCTATGGAGATACATACACCAAGTGGAGAGTTGTATTTTGTAATGGGTTTGATCAGTGCTGAATAAAGCAGAACAACGTCCTGCATGATCAGAGCTACCTTTCCCCTAATAATTCCATGTAATGTACACTGTTCATGTAAGTGAACTTCAGGTGTTGACTGAATAACAGAAAACATTATTGCTGCTAGTCAATCAAATTCTGAAGTTAAGTTATAGTGTTCTTGATCCTTAACACAACGTTTCACCTGTTAAAAATTTTGTTTTATGCACCCTTTGTTTAAAGGGTTCCTGTATGTAATAACATATGCCTTTGACATTCTGAATGACCAGTGGGTTTATTTTTATAACCACATTTTGTTATTGTTGTTTTATACTGTTTTTTAGCAGCTGAATTTGTAATGCTTGTACTAAACTTTTCTGTGTAATAATTCAGATTTAGGTTAGGTGCAGCATATTTCTACAAGGACTAACGGCATTGTCTGACAAGCCCCCATTAAACTTCTAATTCCCAGGCTATACATCCGTTACATAATTCAAGAATTCAGCACTACTGAAACCATATGTGACTTTTTGTTAATAATATATGCTAGTGTAATATAATCTGAAATAGCTACTTGATGGAGAAACGTAAATGATGTCTCTTAGGAGATTGCAGCCGTTTAAATAATTTGGAAGCACCATTGTTTAACTCATATTACTTAATGGTACATTTGTAAACTGTTGTTTTTTACATGCCTTTAAAAGCAGTTTAGATTCATTTAAAACATTTGCCAATGAAAGACCAATAAATGACATTTATATATTAACTGTGTTTTAATATCACACACTAATGCTTTTATAACTTTCATTAAAACAGACTCAAAGGTATGGCTCATCACAGACCAATTCAAACTACAGCAGCTCATTTTTATTTACAGGAATGTTTAAATGTCTTATATCAGTAAGAAAACTATTGTATAATATGCAGCCTTACCTATTTTCTACAGTATTTCTATTTAAAATGATTTATTGTGCTCTGCATTCTGCATAAAGAATGCCCTTGAGCTTGATGCTTGCAAAAATACTGTTTCACGTGTCTAATATGTGCACTGCGGTACCATTTATTGCTTCTGAGACAGCATTTAATTAAGCAGTATATTTAACCTTGGATAAAGCATTGCTGTTATATGGCATACTTGGGTATAATACAGCATGTTTCAGAAGGTACACTGGAATATTTAGGAACTACACAATACATTTAACTGTTAACTGTTGTCCACTGTTGTCAAAGAATACAAAAATATAAATTTCTCAGAAATGCAATGTCTGCATTAAAATGTATCTTTATGTGAGGTGTGGTGTGAGGATTCAGTCCACAGTTTTCTGATCTTAACATCAAAAGCAACTGTGCCATTTTACAAGCCAGTCACACTGTTGTGTGTACGGACTGTATGGCATTGCAATTTAATAATATCATAGGTTGGTATTAGGCTATCGGCCCTAGGGCCTATACAAGCCTAGCCATAACAATTCTCTGGATATTTCTTCCCACAATATTTACTTCCTCGGACCAATGTCTAGCAGGGCGACTGACGTGATCCCCGGGGTGAATTTCCTATCTCCCATCCAATCGTCAAGGTTCCTTTTGAAGAGGGCCAAGGAGGCGCTCTGCTTGACATGTATGGGCAGTCTATTCCAGAGTATGGGGAGTCTCTGGGTCAGGAACCTATACCTCCACCATGTTTTGTTCATTGTGATGACAAGGTTTAGATCCCTGGAGCGTGTGGCTCTGAGGGATTGGGATTTCTTTAAGTGGAGCATGTCCAACAGCTCAGGGTTTGACATGGCCTTGTATGTTAAGCAGAGATCACCTCTGAGTAGACGTTATGCCACAGAGTATTGCTGGAGTTTTTTTAGATTGTCAGCACAGGGCATCTGCTTTAGGCCTGTGATTAGTGAGGTATTTCTGCGACCTTTCCAGCTGTTGCAGATGTCTTGTGAGGTACATATCAAACGAGGCGTTGTACTCTATAATGGGTCTAATGAGGGATGAGTACAGTGGGACAGTGACCTCCTTTTTTCTGGATGAAAAGCCCTTAGTGATGAGGTGTGCCACATAGAAGGATTTCCTGACTGTTGTGGTGATGTGGTTATCGAAGGTGAGACCACTATCCACCTGTGTCCTTAACTCTCTCATCACACTTTTGGTGTTTAGTGTACTGCCACCTATGTGGTAATTCATGGGTATATGTTTTTTCCCAAAGGGGATAACTATACATTTCTTGGCATTAAGCTTGAGCCCATGGTTCTGGCACCAAGCATCTGTTTCTGTAAGGCCCTTTTGTAGAATATCCACATCATTTTGGGATTCAATAATGGCACCCAGTTTGCAGTCATCTGCGAACTTGGTTAGCCAGAGTCCCTTAGTGTTGGCCTGTACTTCAGAGAAGTAGATGCCAAACAAGAACGGTCCCAGGACTGAACCCTGAGGTACTCCACTTGTCACTTGTTTGGAGATGGATTTGGAGTCGGCTACTTTTACAGTCTAGGTTCTGTCAGTAAGCCAGTTGGCAACCCATCGAGTGATGTAGAAATTTATGCCCAGCTTAGTAAGTTTACCTATAGGTTTATAGGTAGGTACTAGGCTATCGGCCCAAGGGCCTATGCAAGCCTAGCCAACAAGGTTCCCTGGCTTACGCCACAAAGTTATTTTCCTGTGCCACTGTCGAGCAGAGACACAGAAGTGATCCCCGGGGTGTATTTCCTATTTCCCATCCACTCATCAAGATTTTTCTTGAAGAGTGCTAATGAAGAACTTTGCTTGACATAGATGGGTAGCCTGTTCCCGAGTATGGGAAGTCTCTGGGATAGGAATCTATCCCTCCAGCATGTCCTGTTTATTGTGGTGACAAGGTTTAGGTCCCTAGTGTGTGTAGCTCGGAGGGATTGGGATTTCTTTAGGTGTAGCATGTCCAACAGCACTGGGCTTGACATAGCTTTATATGTTAGGCAGAGATCACCTCTGAGTAGGCGATATGCTACGGAGTAAAGCTGGAGTTTTTTGAGGCGGTCAGTGTAGGGCATTTGTTTGAGTCCAGTAATCCTCTTTGTGAGGTACTTCTGTGGCCTTTCCAGCTGCTGCAGATGTCTTGTGAGGTACATTCCAAAAGGGGCGTTGTACTCTATATTGGGTCTAATGAGTGTCGAGTAGAGGGGAATGATGACGTCTTTTTTCCTGGATGAGAACCCTTTTATGATGAGGTGTGCCACGTAGAAGGACTTCCTGACTACTGTGGCGATGTGACTATCAAAGGAGAAACTACTGTCCACCTGGGTCCCAAGGTCTCTTATCACGCATTCAGTGTTAAGTAGATTGCTGCCTATGTGGTAGTTCATGGGTACAGAGTTTTTACCAAAGGGGATGACACTGCACTTTTTGGCATTGAGCTTGAGGCCATGGCTCTGACATCAGATATCTGTCTCAGAGAGGCCCTTCTGTAGGATGCTCACATCATTTGGGGACTTGACTAAGGCTCCTAGTTTGCAGTCATCTGCGAACTTCGTTAGCCAGAGGCCTTCTGTGTTAGCCTGTGCTTCAGAGAAGTAGATACCAAACAGGAGCGGTCCCAGGACGTAACCCTGTGGTGCTCCAACTGTCACTGGTTTGAGGTCAGATTTGGAGTCTGCAACTTTTACAGTGTGGGTTCTGTCAGTGAGCCAGTTGGCAACCCATCTTGTGACGTAGGGATTTATGCCTAGTTTATTGAGTTTAGCTATAATTCCAGAATGGGGGATGGTGTCAAAAGCCTTGGCGAGGTCAAGATAGGCTGTGTGAACCACCTTACCCTCATCTACGGCTTTGGTGACTGCCTCAAAGAAGTCGATCAGATTCAGGAGGCATGATCTGCCTTTCACAAACCCGAACTGGGTGGGATCCAGAGTTTGGAGGTTACCAATGTCTTTGTTTATGAGTTCCATGATGATAAGTTCCATGGCTTTGCAGACCAGGCTCGTCAGGCTAATAGGTCTATAGTTCCCGGGATCAGTGGTAGCTCCCCCTTTGTGGAGTGGGATAATTGTTGCTGTGCGCCATTCAGTGGGCACAAAGCCTGATGCGAGGCTATTATTGAACATAGTGCTTAAGTGGGGAGCCAGTTCATTCTGAAGTTCTTGTAAAACTCAGCCTGGGATGTTGTCCGGTCCCATGGATGCTGTGTTTTTGGCTTTAGAGAGAGCAGCTTTCACCTGCGTAGTTGTGATTACAGGGACTCTGCATTCTTTCTGTATAGATATGGGCCCTTTAGGGGGGGGGGGGTAAAGTTAGCACTGAACTTATCTGCCAGGATGTTGGCAATATCAGTTGGTTCTGTAATTTTTGTGCCTTTGTGCTGTTCTGGGTGTTGCCATTGAGATTCCTGACATAGCTATAGAATGCTTTGTGGTTGTCCTTGGAATTAGTGGCGATTTTATTTTCGTAGCTAGCTATGGAGGATCTTATAAGGGATCTCAGCTTCTTACTGAGGCTGTCCAGGGAGCTCCTCCACTCATGGGATTTTACTCTCTTTTGCAACAGTTTCTTCCTTCTGTTGTACAGTTTGTTTATGGCAGGGGACCACCAGATTGGCTTCCTTTTTTTGGAGGATAGCGTCTTGGTTCTGTTTGGGATAGCACGATCCATGCACTCATGTAGGTGCTTATAGAGTGCATTTGTGTAGGATTCAGCAGTTGTAACTGTATTGTCCATCTGCATGGGTGTCATGAAGTTCACTACTTCTGTCTTAAGAAGCATGAAGTTGGCTTTGGAGAAATGTTTTACTGTGGTTTCCTTAATGGGTGGTGGGGGTGGGATGTGGATATCAAGGGTGATTAGCTTATGGTCGGATCGGACCAATGAGGAGTTGACTTCAGGTGTGGAACACCGGTCACTCATGTTGGTAATGACTAGGTCTAGGATACTGTTGCCCCTGGTGGGGGTGTGGATAAGTTGATCTAGGGTATTGCAGTTTATGAATTCCAGAAAGCGTTGCGCTAAGGAGTTGGTACATGAGTAGTTTTCCCAGTTAATGGTGGGGTAGTTGAAGTCGCCCATTATTAGGGTGTTAGGTTGAACCCTAATATTTTCCAGTACATCAAGAAAAGAGGAGTGGGAATCCTGGGGCATGGTGGGGGATCTGTAGCAAGCTACAATTTGGATTGCAGTTTTGCCAAGAGTTACTTGCACTTGGATAACCTCGGATGCATTATGCTGAGCAACTAGCATGGCGGTGTGGATATCCTTAATGAATATGGACACACCCCCACCTTTGGTGCTTCTGTCCAGGTTACATGGCCGAAAAGTGTGGTATGAGTTATAGCCTGGTACTGCAGGGGTGCTCTCTGGAGCCTTGAACCAAGTCTCAGTCACTGCACAGATATCAATGTTCTCCATTTTAAGGAGTGCCTCGAGTGAGTGCATTTTGAAATTTAGACTTCTAGCACTGTGTAGCATTACCCTCAGTTTTTGCTCGCCTGTTCCTGTTATGGTGGTGAATTTGTTACTTGAACCCTGCCTAAAAAAGGCACTATAGGGGCAGCAAGAGCCTTAGCCAGTATCCGGAATCCCAGGGGCGACAGGTGCAGGCCATCTGTGGCAAAGCATCGTGGTCTGTTGACCATGTCATCCCAAGCAGACAGATAGTGGATCCCCTTAGAATGACACCATAAGCTTAGCCAATTGTTGAAGTCAATCATTTTGTCCTTGTACTGCGGTATCATTCTGGGCGATGGCAGAATGCTACTCAGGGCTAGGGTCATACCTGACGGCTACAAGATCGCAGAGCTCTTCCATGTCTCTTTTCATGTAGTCCAGGGTGGTACATCTCAGGTCATTCACACCAACATGGACAATGACAGAGTCATCTTTGTACTTGTTGTGGAATGACCTGAGTGCGTGGGTTATTTAGCGGTTCCTGGCACCCAACAGGCAGCTGACAGTAACCTTTTCCTTGTTTAGCCTGGTGAGTGGGACATCAGTGTGCCTGACTATAGAGTCACCTAAGACTAGTGTGTTAGGTATGTTGTTTTGCCTTATTGGCTGTGTTTGAGTGGCACACTGAGTCTGTGAGCTATGTGTCATTTGGGTTGTGTTGGGGAATGGAGGTTGCTTGTGATTCTGCTTTGAAGGTCTCTGTTGCTTAGGCAGATTATTACTGAGAGCCTCCGCAAATGTTTTTGAGTTTCAGTGTGTGGATTTTGGTGGTGTAGATGTAGTGAGACTATGTGATGAGTGTGGTGTGGTGCAAATGTTTACCTTCTCCTCATGACTGTCAGGTTCAGTCTTGGTTGGAGAGAGCTTTATCTCCAGTTTGGCTAGATAAGTGCATCTTTCACAGGTTGTAGTGTTGGGTGATAGGAGGAGAGGGTTGTCTGTGTACATGAGGCAATTTCTACAATGCCTCAAGATGCCCAGATTCATCAGATAGACAGGGGAGAACACTGGCAGCTGACCCTTGGACATGCCTGAATAAAAAACTATTTTCCTCTAGATAAGTGAGGAAAGTGAGTACAAGAGCTGTTTTTCTCAACGCCAGTGAGAAAAGTAAGTACAAAAACTGTTATCCTCTAGGTAAAGAGGAAGATTGAGTGCTATAGTAATTATTAGCTTATTTAGTGCTTACAAGTTCTGAACAAGTGCGGAGTATGAATAAGCAAATTTAAGTGCTAAAACTAAGAATCTGTATCTGCACTAGATGAGTTACAGAAACAAGTGCAAATGCAGGCTTTCAAATCAGAAAGTTGAGAGAGATGGAAGATTGCCCAAATGGCCAAGAACTATAAATTCTGGGCCAGAACCACTCCTTATGTGGTAGACAGGTTACCTAATGCTTACCAATCCCACTGATAAGCTAGAAGGCTTCCCTCCAACACAGAAAGGCTTGGGGAGCTCAGAAGCTTACAAACAGTCCTGTATACAGCAAATCTGTATCTGGAACACTAGTTACAGGAAAGATAGGAAACAGGCTTACAGTTTTTTTTTTTTTTTTTACAGAAAACTAGCAAAAACAGTAGTAAAAACAATTCACATGCAGTGCAAGCTAGCACACGAATATGTAGCAATATTAGACAACACACAGTTTGAAAAATGCAATTAAATTAAAAAGGACTAAAAGCAAGTGCAGAAAGGGTTTATTAGGTAGAATGCGGTAAAGAGATGAGACTGGGGGAGTGTCCTAGATCAAATCTACAGTGGGGCGGGCACTGCAAAAACCACCAAATTTAACTACAAACCAAAAACAGGGAGGGGGGGGTGGGGAAGACAGTTTCAGCAGAGATTTGAGCAACCACTAACAGTATAAACTATAAAACCAAAAAAATATACTCAGCTCTGTATATTTGCAGATCAGTATCTAAGCAACAATTAAACTCTATAATAAAGAAAAATATACTCAGCCCTGTATATTTGCAGGACATGAACTACCATGCATTTTCTGAAGGATATATCTGAAATTCAAATGTATGTCATTATTAACTTCAACACACCAAAAATATGAGACAAAAATCTGGACATTCTGTGAAAATCTGGACAGTTCAGAGCCATGGCTCAAGTTCAAGAAATTCTATTCAAAATGTATGCCAATGTGTCAAATTACTGGCTCATGTACACACCCACACACACCCACATTTTCCATGATACCCAGAATGTTTCAATGTAATCAAACCATTGAGAATAGTAGCACTTAACAGTTGTGTGTGTGTTTTCCTGGAAGTGTGTGTGTGTGTGTGTGTGTGTGTGTGTGTGTGTGTGTGTTTTCCTGGAAGTGTGTGTGTGTGTGTGTGTGTGTGTGTTTTCCTGGAAGTGTGTGTGTGTGTGTGTGTGTGTGTGTGTGTGTGTGTGTTTTCCTGGAAGTGTGTGTGTGTGTGTGTGTGTGTGTGTGTGTGTTTTCCTGGAAGTGTGTGTGTGTGTGTGTGTGTGTGTGTGTGTGTGTGTGTGTGTGTGTGTGTGTTTTCCTGGAAGTGTGTGTGTGTGTGTGTGTGTGTGTGTGTGTGTGTGTTTTCCTGGAAGTGTGTGTGTGTGTGTGTGTGTGTGTGTGTGTGTGTGTGTGTGTGTGTGTGTGTTTTCCTGGAAGTGTGTGTGTGTGTGTGTGTGTGTGTGTGTGTTTTCCTGGAAGTGTGTGTGTGTGTGTGTGTGTGTGTGTGTGTGTGTGTTTTCCTGGAAGTGTGTGTGTGTGTGTGTGTGTGTGTGTGTGTGTGTGTGTTTTCCTGGAAGTGTGTGTGTGTGTGTGTGTTTTCCTGGAAGTGTGTGTGTGTGTGTGTGTGTGTGTGTGTGTGTTTTCCTGGAAGTGTGTGTGTGTGTGTGTGTGTGTGTGTGTTTTCCTGGAAGTGTGTGTGTGTGTGTGTGTGTGTTTTCCTGGAAGTGTGTGTGTGTGTGTGTGTGTTTCCTGGAAGTGTGTGTGTGTGTGTGTGTGTGTGTGTGTGTGTGTGTGTGTTTTCCTGGAAGTGTGTGTGTGTGTGTGTGTGTTTTCCTGGAAGTGTGTGTGTGTGTGTGTGTGTGTGTGTTTTCCTGGAAGTGTGTGTGTGTGTGTGTGTTTTCCTGGAAGTGTGTGTGTGTGTGTGTGTTTTCCTGGAAGTGTGTGTGTGTGTGTGTGTGTGTGTGTGTGTGTGTGTGTGTGTGTGTGTGTGTGTGTGTGTGTGTCTTCCTGGAAGTATGTGTACTTGTACTGTCAACTACTTTCAAACTATTGCCATAAAAATCACCCAGAACAACCACCATAATAAAGTATTTTCAGCTCATTTTGAACAAACCTGCACATGCTATCCCTAACAAAATCATTTAACTGTGATGATGTGACAGAAAGAAAGGTTACAGGGGCTAGTGTTTATTCAGCGTGTATGTGTATGTGTGTATATATATATATATATATATATATATATATATATATACACACACACACACACAAACGCACTGTCTTCTCCTACACCATTAATAACCCCCTACTGGCAGGTATGTTGAATCCTATTAAAAAAACACAAGTAATTAATTTCCATAAAACTTCCAATAAACATAATGAAGTAGCCCTTTCACTCAAGTATCAACTCCATCCAGCAAATATTGACAGCCTACAACTCTGATCATTACTGGAGCGATGGCAGTAGAGCATGACAAGCCTATCATAACTCATGGAACACAGGAACATACTAGGCAAGGAATCACTGGGACTGTAAGGTGCCTAGCCATGCACACCTTTAAGCAGACCGGGTCTATATTATCAGAATGAAAGTTTTACACACCGAATACTATATTGTCGAAGTTTGAAAATTCCGACTCCGATAACAAAAATAACTAACACAGGAAAACTGTAATGAAGTGTTTTATGCGGGGGGGCAAGCCCCCCTGCACCCCCCACACCCCTGCTACTTAAATACACCGACTCCAAGATCGCACTACACTGAAGTAAAGGAAAGAATTCCCTATGGTGATCTCCATTCACTTTTGCGATGTTTGCGATATTCGCTCAGCTGGTGTCGCCCAACTGGTGCTCGCTCAATTTGGACTTCGCTAAACTAATATAGACTCAAGCAGACAATTTTGAGGCGCTTAATAATGCTCACCTCCCAAAGTGACCAGAGCTGTACATGACAGCCGTGGTGTGAATTTGTGTCTACCATCCAGTCATTAAGACTATCCTTAAAAGTAACCAAAACAGTACTTTATTTAACCTGTAGTGGTAACCTACACCATAGGCTAGGAACATGTTGAGCAAGGAACCTATCTGTCCAGCGAAATTTATTTGTTGGTGTACATTTAGTTCCTTAGTGAGGGTACTTGTGGAAACACTGGTTTTGCAAAGAAATAGGAAGTCAAATACGACTGGGTTTTTTATGTCTCAAAAAACAAGACATGGGTTACCTCACAGGAAACTACAGGCTTACTGAGTATAAGGAGAGTCATTCTAATCTATTGGGGTTGTTGAGGATTTATGACCTTTAATTTTCTTGGGTAAAAATCATTGGGGGCCTTTCTACCTAAGCGATATGCCTTGATTTGTACGTACTAAAGAGTGCAGTGTGTCTTCAACGATGGTTCTGATAAGAGAAGAGTACAGTGGTAAGAGAACTTCTATGGCTTTTGAAGATATTACCTTTGAAATCAACAGGGTTAGACAGAAGGACTTCCTGACTATGGTGGAAACATGATGATTGAATGTGACAGTGTTTTCCACAAAAGTACCCAAGATTCTTATGACCATGTCTGTCTGAAGAGGAATACCATTTATAAAAAGTACAGTTGTGTACATTTACCATAAATGTAGATGTTCAAGTGTATTCACTGTTGCAGTCATCACATTTGGATTATCTGCCTGCAGGTAGCCCTCAGCAGGCCTGAATATCAGAGTCTTGGGATTTTTGCGTCGGATGCTGTCGCTTCTTCCATGACGTCAGGTCGTCAGGGATACAAAACATGCAGCCAACGCCATTAGATCAGCTTTTCTTGCCCCAGATGTTAGTTGCCCCCAAAATAGGAAGCAATTATATGGTGTGGAACACCCCCAGCAAAAAGTAAATACACATAATATAAGATATGCCAAATCAAAAAGGATAGGTGAAAGCAGAGACAATCAGGGGGTTGGAGGGAGGGTAACCAGGACTGCAACAGTGAATACACTCGAACATCTACATTTATGATAAGTGTACACAACTGTACTATGTTCTTCGTGTTTTACTGTTGCAGTCATCAGATTTGGATTGATTCCCAAAGCTAAGGAAGGGTGGAGTGGGATTAAGAAGCATTAGGATTGGCAATCAGGCCCTGTAAGACTGCTGTGGCAAATCCAGCTCTGGATTTAGAAAAGATAGGCAAGTGGTAATGCTTGGCGAAAGTGTGTACAGAGCTCCAGGTTGCAGCTTCCAGGATGTCCCTGGTAGGGACTCCTCTGAGAAATGCAGTAGAGGTAGATGTAGCCCTAGTGGAATGTGTTCTTATCCCCTGTGGGGTAGGTTTTCCATGGTGCTTGTAGCAGAAATGGATGCAGTGTGCTATCTACTCAGATATGGTTTGCTTTGAAATGGCCTTCCCCTCTGACTCTGCAGCAAAGCTAACTAGCAGCTGGTCAGATTTTCTGAGTGGCTTAGTCCTGTCCAAATAGAATCTAAGCTCTCTGTGCATGTCTAGAGAATGCAGTATCCTTTTGCCTTTATTTTGAGGATTAGGGAAAAAAGTAGGTAAAGAATGGACTGGTTTAAAGCCACACTAGGCACCACCTTGGTCATAAAAGTTGGGTTAGTCCTGAGGGAAACCCGGTCCGCATGGAAGATAATGAAGGGTTCCACTGCCATAAGGGCCTGCAGCTTTCAACTCTGCTGTAGCAAACGGTTTAAAGGGGGGAAATGTACATTTTTCCAATACAAAGTTAAGGTCCCAGGCTGGTTGTGGGAGCTCTCCTGAGGGTCTTAACATTTTGGCTCCTCTAAGGTACTGTTTTACCAGAGGATGGGAGAAGAGGGGTGGCTCAGTATTTTTATGAGCTGAGATGGCAGAGGCATGAATCTTAACTGAAGAGAAGGATGGGCCGTTTTGGAGCATTTCTGTTAAGTAATCTAGTATATGAGGTAAGCTGGGCACAGTTGTGCCCATCCCTTGAGACTGGCTCCAGGAACAGTATCTTTTCCACTTTTCTGAATAGGATTTTCTAGTATTAGGCGTCCTTGCCTCAAGAATGATATCCAGCACCTGCTTTACTGAGGGTTGCTAGAGGTGAGTTCAGGGGATTAGCCAGGCTGCAAGGTTCAGGGTCTGAAGCTGAGGATGCAGAATTTGGCCCTCCTGCTGGGACAGCAGGGAAGGGGTCTGAGGCAGGTGCCATGGTTGTAGCACTGTCAGACTGCGCAAAAGAGGATACCAGTGTTGGTGTGGCCAGTCTGGTGTAATCAGGATTCTCCTTGGCTTGTCTTGTTTGATCTTTAGTAGAACCGTCGAGAGGAGAGGCAGAGGGGGAAAGGCATAGACTGAGAGCCTTTCCCAAAAAAAGGACAGGGCATCCACCTTCCAAGCTTGGCTGTGATGAGTTCTGGTGCAGTATTTGTTCAATTGATAGTTCTGAGGGGAAGCAAACAGGTTCGCCTCTGGTGTCCCCCATCTGTTGCCCAAAAGCTTGAATATTTTGGGTTCCAGTTTCCATTCGTGTGGGTTCATGAGATTTCTGCTTAAGTTGTCTGCCAGGGAATTTAGTTTGCCTGGCAGGAATTGAGCTTGTAGGTGCACTTGGTTGCTCAAGGCTGTGCTCCACATATCCATGGCTAGTCTGCAGAGTTGGTAAGAATGTGTTCCCCCTGCTTGTTTATGTTCCACATAACTGTGCTGTTGTCTGTCTTTACCAATAGTTGTCCTGGAAGAATACGGCCTTTGAAGGCTGTCAGAGCATTCTGTACAGCTAACATTTCTTTTTGCTTGACATGCAGATGCATCTGCTTTGGGTTCCATTTGCCCTGAATGCACTGCCCTGCCATGTGAGCCCCCCCCCATGCATAGTCTGATATGTCTGTTGTTAGGGTTTGGGTGGCAGGGGGTAGAGTGAAAGAGAGTCCCTTGTTGTGGTTGCAGGCCTCTGCCCACCAAAGGAACTCTGCCCTTAGACACGGAATGATAGGAATTATTGTTTCCAGGTCCTGAGAATGTTGACACCATAGACTTTTTAGATACCATTGAAGTTTCCTCATATGCAGTCTTGCATATGGAATTAACAGAATGCAAGAGGCCATAAATCCCAAAGCTTGCAGTATTTTCCTTGCAGATAGCTGGGTTTTTGTTGCCAGTAGGTTGAAGTAAGTTGTCAAATAAATTTGTTTCTCTGGAGTGAGGAATGCCATCTGAGAAGTTGTGTTCAAGTTTGCTCTCAGGAATACAATCTGTTGGGCAGGGTACTAAGTATGATTTCTTTTCATTGATGGTGTACCCCAGTGAAGTTAGAAGTCTCTTTCCAAATGCCAGGTGCTGTATTAGCAAGTCCTGACTTTCGGCCTGAATCAGGTAATCGTCCAAGTATGGGTAAATCTGAATATTTCTTTGCCTGCAAAAAGCAATGGCTGGAGCTAGGCACTTTGTGAATACCCTACCGCAGTAGATAAGCCAAAGGGAAGTGCAGAGAACTGATGGTGCATACAGCCTGCCCTGAAGTGAAGGCATTTCCTGCAATATTCCCTTATGGGGATGTGCAGGTAAGCTTCTTTTAAGTCTAAGGTTGCCAGCCAGGCATCCTTGGCTAGCACAGGAAGCAGCTATTGCAGGGTTAGCATTTTGAATTTTGGAACCACCGGAAAAATGTTGAGAATAGACAAATCCAGGATAGGACTCCAGGAGTTTTCTTTTCCGGGAACCAGGAACAGTCTTGAATAAAAACCTTGTCCCTTTTGTTCTGCTGTGACAGGTTGAATAGCCTTGATGCTGACGAGAAAAAGTACTTGCTTTTGGGCCTCCTCCCACTGGTTTGGGGAGAGGTCTGCCATCCACTTAGGGTTGGGAGTGAGTGGATGTGGAATCTGTATCCTACGGAAACAATGTTTAAAACCCATTTTTCTTGGGTAATGTATTCCCATTTTTTTGCATGCAGGGCGTATTTTCCTCCTAAAGGTGCAAGTACTTGAGCAAGGCTTGGGGGAGTTAAGGATAAGTCATTGTGCAAGTTTACCATAGGGGGTTGGCTTACTACTCCCTGTTTTGGACGTGGGAGCACCCCACTGCTTAGATCTGTGCAAAACCTGAGACTGAAGTCTTGGGGGTCTGCTGCCCCTGGGTTTGGACTGAGAAGGCCTGGAAGAGACTGAAAAGGACCAGTTCTTTGAAGGTCAATGCCTACTGAATCTAGGTGGCTGAACTTGTAAGAAATCTTTTAACAGTTTGCATAGATTTAGCTTTCTCCTCCATCCTTTTGAGAACAACTTCTGCTTTACTGCCAAATAGGCGCTCTTGGTTTAAGGGTGCATCCCGTAATTTTGCATTGACATGATCTGGCAAGTTTTGTTTCTTAAGCCAAGCATACCTTCCAAGAACAGACCCAGTGACAGCAGCCCTACAAGATGCTTCTAAAGCATCAACACCACACTGCAAAGTATGTTTACCAACTTGGTCAGCAGAATGCATTAACTCTTGTAAATCTTTGTGTTCTGCACAGTCAGGAATCGACATCATTTTCTGTTTAATTAGCCCCATAATATGCTGCTGATACTTTAACATATGAAACTGGCAATTTAAAGCCCTAACAGCCAGAGTAGCAGAGGTGTACACCTTTTTACCCCATCTGTCTAAAGCCCTAGAATCCCTGTCAGAAGGGGTAGGATTCTTGGCAGTAGTAGCCTTAATGCCTTTTGATCATTGGGAAATGGTCTCTGGATCCGCAGTAGGATTCTTGAAAAGGAATTTGTGACAGTCAGGCACTCTACAGTACCTGTCAGGTTTCCTGAGAGCTGGAGGGAAAGTATCCGTTGTAAGGCTGGATTCCAAGAAAACATCATCTGCAATCTCCAGAACAGGAGGGATAGCAAGAGGCCTGTGCTGAGGCAGGTTTAAAAATTCCCTGAGTCTCTTTTTGGACTGAGAGTAGTCCTGGCTTTCCCAGCGGAAATGCTTCCTAAAGGTATGCAGGGTTTCACCGAAAGAAAAATCTTCTGGAGGGGAAGCAGAGGGAATGGAATCCTCTGCATGAGTCCTCATAGGTAGATAAGGGTATGTTCTGGAGGTCAGAAGGAACAGAGATATCAGATTCCTGATTAGAAGATTCAGAAGGAAAATCAGTTCTAGGTCTCTGACGGGAAAGGCTGGCTTCCCCTAATTAAGGTAATAATGTATTCAGCCATTCTAATCATTTGTTTTTGAAGCCTGTGGGCCTGAGAATGCACTTTGATCGTCGGTTTCCTAGGCGTAGTGCGAACTTTAGACCTGAGAAATTTGGTATTTTTGGCTTGAAATGAAGTCGTCGGTTTAATATGAAAATCGGTGGGCCTGAATACACCCTCAGAAGCCGATGCCTGCAAAGCGGCTCCGGACCCATCCAAGGTAGAGACATCCGCAGGTTCCATAGTCAAAGAAGCATCTCGCGGCATACCGGACTCCGAATGGGTCTCAGTACAGGCCTGCGAATCTGTAGAAGTGAGTATCAGGGTCTGTTAAAGCGCCTCACTGAGTACTGGTGGACTGGCGACTGGCTTAATGGTATCGTCATCGGCAGTTTTTATGCAGTCTGTCTCTGTCTTTATCCTTATGTTTTTTTTGGAAGATCGGTAGTCGGATGGCTTACAGACACCATTTCGGAGTAGGGAGATCGAGAGCGAAAGTATTTTGCTAAAAAAAATTGCCCAATGATGGATAGTTTGGGCGTTGAACAAGACACAAAACCGACAGCGAGGGATGTCGTGGTCTGGGCTTAAACAGGCGATGCAGTAAGAACAAAAATCTCTATGAGGTATTTGCTTTTCACAGGCAAGACAATTATTAATTTTTTCTGACATCGGTTAGAGCAAGAAAAAAGGATCCCCAACAGGGTACTTATCTTTTAGAGGACTTCAGGTCTGAAACTCGAAAACAAAAATTTCAGGAGTCAGCCAACTGGCACTTACGAACTGCTTCTGCTTCGGGCACCGCACGGCAAGAAAGACTGATGTAATGCATCGGCTGCATGTTTTATACCCTTGACGACCTGACGTAATGGAAGAAGCGACAGCATCTGATGCAGAAATCCCAAGAATCTCATATTCAGACTGGCTGAGGGCTACCTGCAGGCAAATAAAGTACAGTTTTGTACCTACCATAAATGTAGATGTTCGAAGATCCACATTGCTGCAGTCCTTACACTTGGGTAGTCCGCTGTCCTCGGTCGGCCCGAATATCAAAGTATAAGGCTGACGTCGGTCAAGGCGCATTTGACTGACATCAGGACGTCAGGGTACAAATGCGCATGACCGACGTCATATCCTCAGTCTTTTCTTGCCCCAGATGTCAGAAGACCCTAAAAATAAAGGTCAAAACCAAAAGACAGCAAACAACCAACCAACCACCCTTGCACTAACTATATGTACAATATATACAATATACACAAAATGTACAACCCAACCCACACAACCACCTCTAACTGCAGAGGGGAAGGAGGGAGGGTAAATTGGACTGCAGCAATGTGGATCTTCGAACATCTACATTTATTGTAGGTACAAAACTGTACTATGTTCTTCATCTCACATTGCTGCAGTCCTTACACTTGGGTAGAATCCCAAAGCAGAGGAATGGGAGGATGGCTAACTACAAGGAAGCAGGAGCTGCCAAAATGCCCTGCAAAACAGCAGTGGCAAAACCAGCCCTGGATTTAGAGTAAAGTGGCAGGTGATAATGCCTAGAGAAAGTATGCGCTGAACTCCAAGTAGCTGCCTCCAAAATATCCTTGGTTGCCACTCCCCTCAAAAAAGCTGTTGAAGTGGCAGTAGCCCTAGTGGAATGAGGCCTAATCCCAGCTGGAACTTCCTTGCCATGATGGGAATAACAGAAAGCAATGCAAAACCCAATCCACTTAGAAATAGTTTGTTTTGACACAGGCTTGCCCTGAGAACTCAAAGCAAAAGAAACAAACAACTGCTGAGACTGCCTGAACCCTTTAGTTCTGTCCAAATAACAACGCAACTGCCTGTGTACATCTAAAGTGTGCAAAATCTTTTCCCCTTTATTTTGGGGATTTGCATAAAAAGTAGGCAAATGAATAGTTTGGTTTAAAGCCACACTAGAAACCACCTTAGGCATAAAGGAAGGATTAGTACGTAATGATACCCTATCCTTATGAAAAATCAAGAAAGGCTCAACCGCCATAAGGGCCTGCAATTCAGAAACCCTTCTTGCAGAGGTAATTGCCAACAAAAAAGCAGTCTTCCATGATAAATATTTCAACTCAGAAGTAGCTGCAGGCTCAAAAGGTTGTAGAGTGAGTTTCTCCAACACAAAATTGAGATCCCAAGCAGGAGTAGGAGCTCTTCGTGGGGGTCTTATATTCTTTGCCCCTCTAAGAAATTGCTTGAACAAAGGATGAGAAAACAATGGTGGGTCACAATCATAGTGAGCCGAAATTGCTGCAGCATGAACCTTAATAGAAGAGAAAGACAAACCTTTGTCCAATAACTCAGTAAGATATTGAAGAGCCACACTCAAATTAGGCTCAGAAACATCAAAATATTTCGCTGCACTCCAAAATAAAAATCTCTTCCATTTATCTGCGTACACTTTCCTTGTACTAGGCCTTCTAGCTTCCAAAATCACATTCAAAACTTGTTGTGGAAGTTGAGACCCTCTATGGTTCAAAACAGAATATGCCAGGGTGTTAGGTGAAGCGAGTGAAGTTTGACATTCAGCAAATGGTTGTCCTCCTGTGACAACAGGTGTGGAATCGAAGGCAAAGGCCATGGAGGCTTCCGTACCAGACTTCTCAATAATGGGTACCAGTGCTGTCGAGGCCAATCTGGAGCTATTAAAATCATCCTTGGCTTGTCCTGTCTGACCTTTAGAAGTACCTTTGGGAGGAGAGGCAGAGGAGGAAAGGCATACACATGAAGATTGCTCCAATTGAAAGAAAGAGCATCCACTCTCCAAGCTGTGGGATGAAACCTTTTGTGCAAAACTTTGGCAGCTGATGGTTCAGTGGAGAAGCGAACAGATCTATGTCTGGAGTTCCCCATGACACTGTCAATTTCTGAAATACAAGAGGATCCAATTTCCACTCGTGGGGATCCATAATTTGTCTGCTCAACACATCTGCTAAGGAGTTCTGTGCTCCTGGCAGAAACCTTGCCTGAAGATTGAGCTGTAAACTGAGAGCAGTCTCCCACAAAATCATTGCTTGCCTGCATAGAGGATAAGAATGCGTTCCCCCTTGCTTGTTGATGTACCACATGACAGTTGTGTTGTCTGTTAGAATCAACACCTGCCCTGGAAGAAGTAATTCCTTGAAAGCTATTAATGCAAACTGGACTGCTAACATCTCCTTCATGTTGATATGTAGATGTTGTAGTCTGACAGGCCACTTGTTTTGTATCCACTTTCCATTTAGATGAGCTCCCCAAGCTTTGTCTGAGGCATCTGTCATTAAAATCTGACTCGCCTCTGGCCGGGTCACAGAGAGTCCCTTGTTTAGGTGACATTCCTGAGCCCACCATAAAAATTCCTTTTGAATGCAAGGTATTATTTGAATGACAGTGTCTAGATCCTGGCAGTGCTGTGTCCATACATTTTTGAGATACCATTGTAGCTTCCTCATATGCAGTTTGGCATTGGGAAGTACCAGAATACAAGATGCCATGAACCCTAATGCTTGAAGGACTGTCCTTGCAGTCAGCACGGACTGATGAGATAGTTGATGGAAGTAAAGGGATAGACTCTTTTGTTTGTCCGGGGTTAAAAGGCCATCTGGGATGCTGTATTCAGTCTCACACCCAGAAAGCACATGTCCTGAGAGGGTACTAGACTGGACTTTATTTCGTTCACAGAATACCCTAGGCATCTTAGCACTGCTATCACATATTCCAAATGATGAAGAAGCTCTTCCCTTCCTTGAGCCAGAATCAGGCAGTCGTCCAAATAAGGATAGATCTGTATTCCTTTTAGCCTGAAGAAAGCGATCACTGGAGCCAGAACTTTCGTGAACACTCTGGGCGCAGTAGATAAGCCAAAGGGCAATGCAGAGAACTGATAGTGAGAAGTCCCAGCTCGAAAACGCAGATACTTCCTGCAACTTAGTCTGATAGGAACATGAAGGTAAGCCTCCTTGAGATCCAAAGTTACCATCCAATGATCTTTGCCCAGCAGAGGTAAAAGCTGCTGCAACGTCAACATCTTGAACTTGGGAATGTCCAGATAAGTGTTGAGGATAGATAAATCCAAAATTGGTCTCCACGTGTTCCCCTTCTTTGGTACTAGGAACAGGCGAGAATAAAAACCGAGACCCACTTCTGGCATAGGAACCGGCTGTATGGCCCCTATTTGGAGCAACAGAGAAACCTGCTTGTGAGCCTCTATTCTTTGTTGAGGAGGAACGTCTGGCATGCCTTTGAAAGGAGGCAAGGTATGGAAATAAAACCTGTAGCCGTGATGTATGATATCCAACACCCATCTGTCTTGGGTAATTAAACTCCAATTTTCTTTGAAAAGTGCCAACCTTCCTCCCAAAGGTGCTGCCAGACGAGAAGGCTCTGGCAGCTGAAAAGGTAGGTCATTGGGTCTGTTTACGAAAGGACTGACCCCTGCCCTCACCCGAAGACTGTGCAGGAGAACTCCCTGTTCTAGGCCTGAAAGAGCCCTGAGCTCTGCCCCTACCACGTCTAGATCTACCCCTAGACTGGGAATCATAAGAAGGATACGTCCACCCCTTAGTAGGCCAATTTCTACTAAACTTTGGAGGCTGGACCTGCAAAAAATCTTTAACAGTCTGCATAGACTTAGCCTTATCCTCCATTTTCTTTAAAACTGTCTCAACAGGAGGACCAAACAGCACGTCACATTGTAAAGGAGCATCTAAAATCCTCGTTTTAACATGATCAGACAAATTCTGATCCCTTAGCCAGGCATGCCTGCGAAGAACTGACCCAGTGGCAGCCACCCTAGACGAGGCCTGTACAGCATCAAAACCACATTGCAAAGAATGCTTACCCACCTGTTCAGAAACATGCACTAAATCTTGCAACTCTTTACAATCAATACCTACTGCCAGAGCATCAACCTTAGACTTTAATTGTGACAGGAGATAGTTCTGGTATTTCAACATGTGAAACTGGCAATTCATAGCCCTCATAGCCAGAGTGGAAGAAGTATAAACTTTCTTTCCCCATCTATCCAAGGCCCTAGCCTCTTTGTCTGCAGGAACCGGATTCTTAACAACAGAAGCCTTAACACCTTTAGGCCCCTGACTAACAGTTTCTGGGTCAGCCCTAGGACTCTTAAAAGATACTTATGAGCTTCAGGCACCCTGTAATACCTATCCGGCTTAACAGGAGCAGGAGGCAAAGAATCAGGATTAAGAGAAGCCTCTATAAAAACATCTTCTACTACATCCAAAACAGGAGGTATAGCCAAAGGCCTATGCTGGGGTAAAACAAAATTCCCTAAGCCTTTTCCTGGAATCAGAGAAGTCCTGACCTTCCCACTTAAAATGCTCCCTCATGGAATGAAGAGTTTCTGAAAAAGAAAAATCCTCAGGAGGAGAAGCAGAAGGAGTAGAATCATCCACATCAGAATCCGAATAAGGAGAATACTCCTGCAAGTCTTCAGCCGAAGACTCTGAAACATCTGAAGCCTGCTCAAAACCCCCAGCTCAGGCTCCATCCTAGGCCTCTTATCAGGAGGGGGCATAGAACCCCTAATTAAAGTAATCAAATCTTCTGCCATTTTAAGCATATGCTTCTTGGGCACAGTACCTGAAGAGCTAGGGGTAACACCAACTGAAGCCAAACCTGGCCTGCCCCTGGGAGAAGCCTTTGAAACAGAAGGAGAGGGCCTAGCCACCCTAGGAAGGGAGGGGAGTATAGTAACCTGAGAAGCCCCCTCAGCCTGACTTGCCTCCTGAGAGGCCACATCTTGCAATAATAAGGTCTCACCCTGGGAACACAAAGAAACCTCCGGTGGAGCCACCGGCTCCACTGACACCTCTAAAGAACCGGCGTCCGGTACAGACGGTTCTTCTAGCCTAGGCTTGACTGCCTTGTCCTTGCGCTTCTTCGAAGAAGCGGGCGTCGGAGCATCCGACGGCATTTTATAATTACACCGCTTCCCAAAGACTAACCTTGCACAATCCAACCTTCTCTTTATAGTGCGTTTATTAAATCTAGCACAAGAGCGACAGCCAACAACGTCGTGCTCAGGCCCTAAGCAAGGAATACACAAAGTATGATAATCTCTATGCGGTATCTGTTTCCCACAAGAAATGCAATTATTGACTTTT
This sequence comes from Protopterus annectens, assembly GCF_019279795.1. Lineage (NCBI taxonomy): Eukaryota > Metazoa > Chordata > Ceratodontiformes > Protopteridae > Protopterus > Protopterus annectens. Next base: position 615,040,851 of record NC_056741.1, on the reverse strand, counting down.
TCTGACATCCGGTAAATCACTGAGGCAAGAAAAAACTAAAATATTCTAACGGGTACTTAGCCAACTTTGAACTCGGTCTGAAACTTCGAAATCGAAAAATCTCAGAACGCCAACCGGCACTTGCAATGCTGCTTCTGCATCGGACCATGCGGCAAAAAAGACTGAGGATATGACGTCGGTCATGCGCATTTGTACCCTGACGTCCTGATGTCAGTCAAATGCGCCTTGACCGACGTCAGCCTTATACTTTGATATTCGGGCCGACCGAGGACAGCGGACTACCCAAGTGTAAGGACTGCAGCAATGTGAGATGAAGAACATCCCATCAGACTGCAACAGTGAAACACGAAGAACATAATATGATGTGGGAGAATCTTTCTTGCCAAATGCTAGTATGTTGCATTTTTTCCCATTTACGATAAGACTGTTTTTGATACACCATGTATGTGCATATTGCAGCCATTGTTGGAGCTGTTTTGTATCAGTGGATTAAAGGACAACAGTACCCAGTTTGCAGTCACCAGCAAACTTGGTCAACTACACTTCTGGGATAATGGCTTGATTACCTGCAAAATAAATGCCAGACAGAAGAGTGCCTTTAAGTGATCCTTGTGGCACCCTACTAGTTATAATTTTACATTTAGAAAGGGAACCAGCAACTTGGATCTATTGGATACCTATTTTGCAATCCAGTTTTGCAGTGTTAATGATTATCCTACCCAGAAGCAGGGCGGTGATGCTGGCTGCATTAAAAGATGATCTTATGGGGTCACATTCATTTAGGCATGTTTTACTAAAGGATGAATGATTTAGTACTACATATGTACCAACTAAACATAAATTCCTTAAATAAAAAAGAAACCTATCCATTGATTATTTGGGGTGTTTATTGATGTATACATGCAAACAAGTATGTATCTGACTAGATGGTTAAATGTATTCTGAAACAGACTTTACTCAGCTATCATACAAAGTATAATCGATACCAATGGGTTATCTATTTATTTATTTTTTCTGTAAGACACTTCTACCCTAAGTAAGATGGTCCTGTGACAATCAGGAAAGGCAGTAATTACAATCTAAGTCCTGCTGCTGCAAATGCACATAATTTCTATTGCAAAATCCTTTGATAAGTCACCATGTCTGCGAATGTCTACTCAGTTGTTCTTTATTACTAATGTGGGTCATAGCTGTTACTAAAAATCAAACGTATACATCAGTAAAGACATTACAACTCTCTGAGCCTAAGAGAAAATGCACAGATATAATTATAATGTTAAACTGTGGACAAAAAATGAACCCAAAATCAAACAAAACTAACAAAAACAAACGTACATAAAATTTGCTATATGACAAGGTAAATACTTACTGTACCACCAACATGTTTGCACACAGCAGTAGTCCATGGTCTACATGGACAAAATTGATGAAGAAAGAAAAAAGGTACCTTTTTGCTCCATCTAATTCAGTTCTAACTCTTTCAAAGTCGAATTTCAGTTTTTGCAGCTGTTCTTGTAGGGACTCCTTTTGTTCATGCAGTTTCTCCCTGGCCTCTCGCTCTGCCAAGAAATCTGCTTTAAAAATTTCTGCCTACAGAAAAATATATTTTAAATGTGGAACAGTCAGTATCTCTTTCAGTGATTACTTACTCAGTGAAGCTTGTTGGTTATAGTAATAACCTCATAATTAACATCAAACAGCATTTACAATGTTTCTAAATAGATCTGCAAAAATTTAGCTCAAAAAATATTAATGCTATGCACATTAAATATGAATGCTCCAAGGAACACATGAACAGAAGTAAGTTTGTGCCGTGATCTAGTTCAATATAGCAGAGAAACAAGAAAAAAAATTCCTACAAATCTTCACTACAGACATGTATCTCAGTATCGCAGATGCACTAGATATAGTGCAGTGTCAGTGTTGCAACAGATAACCCACTTGCTGCTGCTGCAGCAGACTGGATTGCTGATGCTGCAGTGCAGCATTAGGGAGGTGCTACATATTCCTGACTGCATCATCTTTCAGATCTGAAGTTAAACCGAGATTCCATTTGCTTTAGTTCAGGTGGATGTAAAAGATAGTACAGTTGTCTGAAATCTTACTATAATAGTAGATGTCCTTCTCTTCACTGTTGCAGTAGTCCTTACAATAGGATCCTCTGCCAAGGGCGGCTCAACGTCCGGCCAGTATACCAAAACCTTTAGGGTGCTAAGGGTATGTCATACGTCACATGTATGCTCCCAGCATACAGCACAGGGCATAAAGGGGGCATCTGGCCATACCATCCTCAGAAATGAGAAACCCAGTAGGAATGCCAGTCTAAGTATTAGAGAGGCATCAGGCACATACAGAAGGGAAAAGAATCAGGAGGAGGGAGGGAGTGAATACTGCAACAGTGAAGAGAAGAACATTTACTGTTGTGTAAGATTTTACACAAATGTACTACATCCTTCGTCCTTCCATTTCACTGTTGCAGTATTCCTTACAATAGGGAAAGTGCAAAACCTCATGAAGAAAAGAGGGAGGAGGAGGAAGGATCAGCAGAGTCCTCTACGAACCCATGAAGGATGGCCCTAGCAAAACCAGCTCTAGTCCTGGATATCACATCCAATTTATAGTGCTTGGTAAACGTATGCCCAAAAGTCCAGGTAGCCGTCTCAAGAACAGAGCTAGATCTAAATCCTTGGAAAAAAAGCAGCAGAAAAAGCCACAGCCCTAGTAGAATGAGCCTTAACTGAAGAAGGAAGGCTCTTGCCATGAATAGAATAACAAAAAAGAAATGGCTTTAGATATCCAAGAAGAAATACTTTGCTCGGAAACAGCCTATCCCAATGATCTAGGATGAAGGGAAACAAAAGCTGATTAGATTTGTGAAAAGCTTTGGTCTTATCCAAATAAAATCTGAGCTGTCTATGCACAACCAAACTGTGCAAAATCTTCTCATAAGCTGACTGCAGAGAAGGAAAAAAATGAGCAAATGAACAGACTGATTAAGAGACAACTCATTTACCACTTTGCGCATAAAAGCTAAGAATGGGGGAACAGCCATAAGGGTTTGAAGCTCAGAGACCCATCTGGCAAAAGTAAGGACCAACAAAAGAACAGTCTTCCAAGAACAATGCTGCAAGGAAGCTGAAGCTGCAGGCTCAAAAGGAGCCCAAGTCAATTTTTCCAAATCAAAAAAAATATCCCAGGAAGGAGGGACAGGCTTCCCTGGAGGTCAAATATGAACGGCACCTTTAAGAAATTGTTTAGCCTCAAATCTAGAGGCTAAAGAGAGTGCTAAAGGCAGACAAGCAGAAATAGTTGATAAGTGGGCCTTAATAGAAGAATATGCCAACCCTGCATTGAGCAATTCACACAGATAAGCCAGAACCAAAGGAACATACACAGAAAGTGGATCCAGGTTACAAGAAAGACACCAAACAGAAAACTTCTTCCATTTGGATAAGTAGGATTTCCTAACAGTGGGTTTCCTGGCCTCCTGCAAGACCGTAAGCACGTCCACAGAAAAAAAGGTATCTACACAGAATCAATATCCTATCACCCACAGAGTCAGTTGAAGAGTGGACAGGTGGGGATGGATGAGAGATCCCTTGTCTTGTGTGAAAAGGTCCATCCTGTGAGGTAACTTGTGATAACTGCTCTTGCAGAAGAAGAGGGAACAAATTCTGTTTGGGCCAAAACAGAGACACCAGCAAGATTTTGGGAACAATCTGATTTATCTTGAAAGAGACTTTTGGAATAAGAGGAAGGGGATGGAAGGCATAAAGAAACATCCCCTTTCCAGGAAAAGGGGAGGGCATCTACCTTCCAGACTAGAGGACATGGAGCTCTGGCACAAACTAGAGGAAGCTGTCTGTTCAGAGAAGAGGCAAACAGATCTACTTGATGAGTACCCCACAGGTGGACAATGTCCAGAAACACATCCATGTGAAGCATCTACTCATGGGATTGTGATAAGGACCTGCACAGAGACTCTCCCACAATGTTCTGACCTGAGGGAATGTAAACTGCCTGAATTGTCACTTGATACTGGATAGCTAGCTCCCACACTTGAAGTGCTAACCTGCACAGGAAATAAGATCTTACCCACCCCCCTTGTTTGTTGACATACCATGTAACTGTGGTATTGTCTGTCAGTATCTTGAGGGGCCCTGGAATGAAAGGAGGATGAAATTGAAGAGCCAACAGAAGAGCTCTCATTTTTTTGACAATTATGTGGTCTTTCTTTTGTTGAAGCAGACAGAGGCCCTGCACTTTTAGAGAGCCGAAGGAAGCCCCCCCGCCCATGCCACATCTGAAGCATCTGTGAACCAGCAAACAATGCGAGTGTTCAGACCGAAAACTGAAGATGCTGTTTGGACTGGCGGCAAAGAAGTTCTGAGGAGTTACAAACATGGATCAATATGTATATTTTATTTTATCTGTTACCTTATTTAATCATGAACAGCAGGATGCAAATTAACACCTTTGCTTCCTGAGATCTTCTGAACCTGGAAACCACTTGCTTCCTGAGAGCTTTTCTCCAAAATCCCCTACTGAAAACACATTTCATTAAATTTTATAATATCTGACTAATGACATGAGTTGCAAAAAATGTAAAACATGACAGCTCTTTGGCAGAAAATGGGCTGGTGTTAGTATCAAAGGTCTGTCTGTCTGTATACTCTGATATTATAATGCATATTTATGAAAAAAACTGCACTTTGTTTGCCAAGACACTACCATTACATATTTACAGAGATATAACCCTTTATCTAACAGTAAGACAGATCCAATATAACAGTAAGGGAATTAATTCACCTGTTCAAGAGCTTTCCAATGATATATACAAGGGGGCAGCATATTACCTTTTTGTGATACTGTTGAATCTATGCAAATTATGTATGTAACAGTTTCACATTTCAAAAGAATATTAATCTACAAAACCATTGTGACAGAAGGCAAGTATCAACACTTTGAACTTTAATGCTCTGTATTATATGGCACAATGTGTTTACCTGTAGGTAGCACAGCTTTTATGAAATGAATGCAGTTACTAAAATATGGGCAACAATCATAACTGCTATACCAAAAGAGTAATTATATCTCAGAATGTCTTCACATTACTCATCAAGTTTAATGCTATTTAATGTTATTTGTTTACTAACACCCACTGCTTGAATACACCAACGCCAACAAGACAATATCACATTTTATGCATTAACAAACTTGGAAATATGTCCTATTTTTTCATGACTTTCTATAAACACTCCTTAATAACTACAGTTCTAGACATCCCATGATGACAGTTTCACTATCCTGCTTACCAAATCATGTCAGCTTGTAGATGCATTAGTTTTATGTATGCACTTTCGAATCGTACAGCTATC